>NW_019266637.1:6569-6974 GCF_002742605.1 Olea europaea var. sylvestris
GATTGTCGGCGTACGAAGAATTGAGTGTAACTTTTACACACGGTGTCCGTTTTGCGCCCATAAGTACTGTTTGGAAATGTAGCGACCGTTTCAGATTCAACACACAACTTCATCATGACGTACGAGGGATTATGGCCATTTATCGAAAGAATGAGGACTTGCATATTTGGAACGCTTGGATTGTCGGCGTACGAAGAATTGAGCGTAACTTTTGCACACGATGTCCGTTTTGGGCCCATAAGTACTTTTGGGATATGTAGCGACCGTTCTGGATTGAACTCACCACTTCGTCGTGACGTATGAGGGATTTCGGCCATTTTTGAAAAGAATGAGCACTTGCATATTTCGAACGCTCGGATTGTTGGCGTACGAAGAATTGAGCGTAACTTTTGCACACGGTGTCCG
>NW_019266638.1:0-1862 GCF_002742605.1 Olea europaea var. sylvestris
GCCCATTCCGACACCGACGCGACAAATGACAAAATTGCCCCTGGTGCGATTTTTCTTCGTTAATTTTCTGTCCAGCACTTATTAAACCTGACATAATTAATATGGAAATTAATTATTTGGAGGCCCAAATGAAGGAATTTGGCTAAAATCTCGTGATCCCACGTCTGTGCCCCGAGTCCAATTTCGTGGGTCTTTTCCAATGAACATGCTAAATTTCGACCCATTCCGACACCGTCGAGAAAAATGATAAAATTGCCCCAGTTGCGGTTTTTATTTGTTAATTTTCTGTCTAGCACTTCTTCAACCTGACATAATAAATAAGGAAATTAATTATTCGGAGGCCAAAATGAATGAATTTGGCTGAAATCCCGTGATCCCGGGTCTGTGCCCCAAGTCCAATTTCGCGCACCGTTTCCAATCAACCGGTCAAATTTCGTCCCTTTCCGACACCATCGCGAAAAAATGACAAAATTACCCTTGGTGCGGTTTTACTTTGTTAATTTTCTGTCTAACACTTCTTCAACCTGACATAATTGATACGGAAATGAATTATTTTGAGGCCCAAACGAAGGAAATTGGCTAATATCCCGTGATCCCGGGTCTATGCTCCGTGTCTAATTTCGTGGGCCATTTCCAATCAACCTGCCAAATTTCTGTCCGTTTCGACACCGTCACGAAAAATGATAAAATTGCCCCTGGTGCGGTTTTCCTTTGTTAATTTTCTATCCAGCACTTCTTCAACTTGACATAATTAGTATGGAAATTAATTATTCGGAGGCCCAAACGAAGGAATTTGACTAAAATCCTGTGATCCCGGGTCTGTGCCTCGAGTCCAATTCCGCAGGCCGTTTCCAATCAACCTGCCAATTTCTGCCCATTCCGACACCGTCGCGACAAATAACAAAATTGCCCCTGGTGCAATTTTGCTTTGTTAATTTTTTGTCTAGCACTTCTTCAACCTGACATAGTTAATAAGGAAATTAATTATTCAGAGGCCAAAACGATGGATATTGGCTAAAATCCCGTGATCTCGGGTTTGTGCCCCAAGTCCAATTTCACGGGCCGTTTCCAATCAACCTGCCAAATTTCACCCCATTCAGACACCGTCGTGAAAAATGACAAAATTGCCCCTGGTGCGATTTTGCTTTATTAATTTTCTGTCCAGCACTTCTTCAACCTGACTTAATTAATAAAGAAATTAATTATTCGGAGGCCCAAACGAAGGAATTTGGCCGAAATCCCGTGATCCCGGGTCTGTGCCCCGAGTCCAATTTCACGGGCCGTTTCCAATAAACCTGTCAAATTTCGGCCCATTCCGACACCGACGCGACAAATGACAAAATTGCCCCTGGTGCGATTTTTCTTCGTTAATTTTCTGTCCAGCACTTATTAAACCTGACATAATTAATATGGAAATTAATTATTTGGAGGCCCAAATGAAGGAATTTGGCTAAAATCTCGTGATCCCACGTCTGTGCCCCGAGTCCAATTTCGTGGGTCTTTTCCAATGAACATGCTAAATTTCGACCCATTCCGACACCGTCGAGAAAAATGATAAAATTGCCCCAGGTGCGGTTTTTATTTGTTAATTTTCTGTCTAGCACTTCTTCAACCTGACATAATAAATAAGGAAATTAATTATTCGGAGGCCAAAATGAATGAATTTGGCTGAAATCCCGTGATCCCGGGTCTGTGCCCCAAGTCCAATTTCGCGCACCGTTTCCAATCAACCGGTCAAATTTCGTCCCTTTCCGACACCATCGCGAAAAAATGACAAAATTACCCTTGGTGCGGTTTTACTTTGTTAATTTTCTGTCTAACACTTCTTCAACCTGACATAATTGATACGGAAATTAATTATT
>NW_019266638.1:3625-6974 GCF_002742605.1 Olea europaea var. sylvestris
AGGGTCTGTGCACCGAGTCCAAATTCACGTGCCGTTTCCAATCAACCGGCTAAATTTCGGCCCATTCCGACACCGTCGCGACAAATGACAAAATTGCACCTGGTGCGGTTTTACTTTGTTAATATTTTGTCTAGCACTTGTTCAACTTGACATAATTAATGCGGAAATTAATTATTCCGAGGCCCAAACGAAGCAATTTGGCTAAAATCCCGTGATCCCGGATCTACGCCCCGAGTCCAATTTCGCTGGCCGTTTCTAATCAACCTACCAAATTTCGGCCCATTCCTACACCGTCGCGACAAATGAGAAAATTGGCCCTGGTGTGATTTTTCTTTGGTAATTTTCTGTCCAGCACTACTTCAACCTGATGTAAATATTAAGGAAATTAATTATTCGGAGGCCCAAACGATGGAATTTGGCTAAAATCCTGGGATGCCGAGTCTGTACCCCGAGTCCGATTTCGTGGGCCGTTTCCAATCAACCTACCAAATTTCGGCCCATTCCGACATCGTCGCGACAAATGACAAAATTGCCCCTGGTGCGGTTTTGCTTTGTTAATTTTCTGTCCAGCACTTATTCAACCCGACATAATTAATACGAAAATTAATTATTTGGAGGCCCAAACGATGGAATTTGGCTAAAATCCCGTGATCCCGGAACTGTGCCCCAAGTCCAATTTCCCGGGCCGTTCCCAATCAACTTGCCAAATTTCAGCCCATTTCGACATCGTCGTGACAAATGATGAAAATTGCCCCTGGTGTAGTGTTTTTCTTTGTTAATTTTCTGTCCAGCACTTCTTCGACCTGGCATAATTAATTCGGAAATTAATTATTCGAAGGCCCAAAACGAAGGAATTTGGCTAAAATCCCATGATCCCGAGTCTGTGCCCCGAGTCCAATTTCGCGGGCAGTTCCAATCAACCAACAAAATTTCGGTACATTCCGACACAGTCGCGACAAATGACGAATTTGCCCCTAGTGCTGTGTTGCTTTGTTAATTTTCTGCCCAGCACTTCTTCAAACTGACATAGTTAATTCAAAAATTAAATATTCGAAGGCCCAAATGAAGAAATTTGGCTAAAATCCCGTGATCCAGGGTCTGTGCCCCGAGTCCAATTTCGCGGGACGTTTCTAATCAACCTGCCAAATTTCGGGCCATTACAACACCGTCTCGACAAACGACAAAATTGCCCCTGGTGCGGTTTCGCTTTGTTAATTTTTTGTCCAACACTTCTTCAACATGACATAATTAAATCGAAAATTAATTATTCAGAGGCCCAAACGAAGGAATTTGGCTAAAATCCTGTGATCCTGGGTCTGTGCCCCGAGTCCAATTTCGCGGGCCGTTTCCAATCAACCTGCCAAATTTCGGCCCATTTCGACGCCGTCGCGACAAATGACAAAATTTCTACTGGTACGATTTTGTTTTGTTAATTTTCTGTCCAGCACTTCTTCAACCTGACATAATTAATAAGGAAATTAATTATTCGGAGGCCCAAACAAAGGAATTTGGCAAAAATCCCGTGATCCCGGGTCTGTGCCCTAAGTCCAATTTCGCGGGCCGTTCCCAATGAACCTGCCAAATTTCGGCACATTCCGACGCCGTCGCGGCAAATGACAAAATTGCCCCTGGTGCGGTTTTGCTTTGTTAATTTTCTGTCCAGCACTTATTCAACATGACATAATTAATACAAAAATTAATTATTTGGAGGCCCAAACGATGGAATTTGGCTAAAATCCCGTGATCCGGAACTGTGCCCCAAGTCCAATTTCCCGGGCCGTTCCCAATCAACATGCCAAATTTCAGCCCATTTCGACATCGTCGTGACAAATGATGAAAATTGCCCCTGGTGTAGTGTTTTTCTTTGTTAATTTTCTGTCCAGCACTTCTTCGACCTGGCATAATTAATTCGAAAATTAATTATTCGAAGGCCCAAAACGAAGGAATTTGGCTAAAATCCCATGATCCCGAGTCTGTGCCCCGAGTCCAATTTCGCGGGCAGTTCCAATCAACCAACAAAATTTCGGTACATTCCGACACAGTCGCGACAAATGACGAATTTGCCCCTAGTGCTGTGTTGCTTTGTTAATTTTCTGCCCAGTACTTCTTCAAACTGACATAGTTAATTTGAAAATTAATTATTCGAAGGCCCAAATGAAGAAATTTGGCTAAAATCCCGTGATCTAGGGTCTGTGCCCCGAGTCCAATTTCGCGGGCCGTTTCCAATCAACCTGCCAAATTTCGGGCCATTACAACACCGTCTCGACAAACGACAAAATTGCCCCTGGTGCAGTTTCGCTTTGTTAATTTTCTGTCCAACACTTCTTCAACATGACATAATTAAATCGAAAATTAATTATTCAGAGGCCCAAACGAAGGAATTTGGCTAAAATCTTGTGAACCTGGGTCTGTGCCCCGAGTCCAATTTCGCGGGCCTTTCCAATCAACCTGCCAAATTTCGGCCCATTCCGACGCCGTTGCGACAAATGACAAAATTTCTACTGGTGCGATTTTGTTTTGTTAATTTTCTGTCCAGCACTTCTTCAACCTGACATAATTAATAAGGAAATTAATTATTCAGAGGCCCAAACGAAGGAATTTGGCTAAAATCCCATGATCCCGGGTCTGTGCCTCGAGTCCAATTTCGCGGGCCGTTTCCAATGAACCTGCCAAATTTCGGCACATTCCGACGCCGTCGCGACAAATGACGAAATTGCCCTGGTGCGGTTTTGCTTTGTTAATTTTCTGTCCAGCACTTATTCAACCTGACATAATTAATACGAAAGTTAATTATTCGGAGGCCCAAACGAAGGAATTTGGCTAAAATCCCGAGTTCCCGGGCTGTGCCCCGAGTCCAATTTCTCGGGCCGTTTCCAATCAACCTAATAAATTTCGGCCCATTCCGACACCGTCACGACAAATGAATAAATTGCCCCTTCTGCAATTTTGCTTTGTTAATTTTCTGTCCAGTACTTCTCCAACCTGACATAATTTAGACGAAAATTAATTATTCGGAGGCCCAGAAGAAGGAATATGGCTAAAATCCCGTGATCCTGGGTCTGTACCTCGAGTCCAATTTCGCGGGCCGTTTCCAATCAACCTGTAAAATTTTGGCTCATTTCGACACCGTCGCGACAAATGACAAAATTGCTCCTGGGGCGGTTTTTCTTTTTTAATTTTCTGTCCATCACTTCTTCAACCTGATATAATTAATGAGGAAATTAATTATCTGGAGGCCCAACCAAAGGAATTTGGCTAAAATCCCATGATCCCAAGTCTGTGCCCCGAATCCAATTTTGCGGGCCGTTTCCAATCGACCTACCAAGTTTCGGCCCATTCCGACACCGTC
>NW_019266639.1:0-3837 GCF_002742605.1 Olea europaea var. sylvestris
AAAAGGAGGAGAACCCTAATACGTCATTACGAAATCGTGAGCTAAACCCAAAACGGTCGCTACATTTTCGAAAAGTACTTATGATTCCAAAAACGGACACTGTCTGCAAAAGTTATGCTCAATTCTTCGAACGTCGTCAGTCCGAATATGCAGGTGCACGTTCCTTAAAAAATGGTCAAAATCCCTTATACGTAACGACGAAGTTGTGAGTTCAATCTAAAAGAATCGCCACATTTCCGAAAAGTACTTATGGGCCCAAAACGGACACCGTTTGCAAAAGTTACGCTAATTTCTTCGAAGGTCGACACTCCAAGCGTTCAAAATATGCGAGTGGTCGTTCTTCAAAAAAAGGACGAAAACCCTAATACATCATTACGAAATCGTGAGCTAAACCCAAAACATTCGCTACATTTCCGAAAAGTACTTATGGTCCCAAAAATGGACACTGTCTGCAAAAGTTATGCTCAGCTCTTTGAACGTCGTCAGTCCGAATATGCAGGTATACGTTCCTCAAAAAATGGTCAAAATCCCTCATACGTCACGACGAAGTTGTGAGTTCAATCCAAAAGGGTCGCTACATTTTCGAAAAGTACTTATGGGCCCAAAACGGACACCGTTTGCAAAAGTTGCGCAAATTTCTTCGAAGGTCGACACTCCAAGCGTTCCCAATATGCGAGTGGTCGTTCTTCAAAAAAGGGATGAGCACCCTAATACGTCATTACGAAATCGTAAGCTAAACCCAAAATGGTCGCTACATTTCCGAAAAGTACTTATGGTCCCAAAAACGGAAACTGTCTGCAAAAGTTATGCGCAATTCTTCGAACGTCGTCAGTCCGAATATGCAGGTGCACGTTCCTCGAAAAATGGTCAAGTCCCTCATACGTCACGACGAAGTTGTGAGTTCAATCCAAAAGGGTCGCTACATGTCCGAAAAGTACTTATGGGCCCAAAACGGACCCCGTCTGCAAAAGTTACGCCCATTTCTTCGAAGGTCGACAATCCAAGCGTTCCCAATATGCGAGTGGTCGTTCTTCAAAAAAGGGATGAGAACCCTAATACGTCGTTACGAAATCGTGAGCTAAACCCAAAACGGTCGCTACATTTTCGAAAAGTACTTATGGTCCCAAAAACGGACACTGTCTGCCAAAGTTATGCTCAATTCTTCGAACGTCGTCAGTCTGAATATGCAGGTGCACGTTCCTCAAAAAATGGCCAAGTCCCTCATACGTCACGACGAAGTTGTGAGTTCAATCCAAAAGGGTCGCTACATGTCCGAAAAGTACTTATGGGCCCAAAACGGACCCCGTCTGCAAAAGTTACGCTCATTTCTTCGAAGGTCGACAATCCAAGCGTTCCCAATATGCGAGTGGTCGTTCTTCAAAAAAGGGATGAGAACCCTAATATGTCATTACGAAATCGTGAGCTAAACCCAAAACGGTCGCTACATTTCCGAAAAGTACTTATGGTCCCAAAAACGGACACTGTCTGCAAAAGTTATGCTTAATTCTTCGAACGTCGACAGTCCGAATATGCAGGTGCACGTTCCTCAAAAAATGGTCAAATCCCTCATACGTCACGACGAAGGTGGGAGATCAATCCAAAAGGGTCGCTACATGTCCGAAAAGTACTTATGGGCCCAAAACGGACACCGTTTGCAAAAGTTACGCTTATTTCTTCGAAGGTCGACAATCCAAGCGTTCCCAATATGCGAGTGGTCGTTCTTCAAAGAAGGGATGAAAACCCTAATACGTCATTACGAAAACGTGAGTTAAACCCAAAACAGTCGCTACATTTTCGAAAAGTACTTATGGTCCCAAAAACGGACACTGTCTGCAAAAGTTATGCTCAATTCTTCGAACGTCGTCAGTCGGAATATGCAGGTGCACGTTCCTCAAAAAATGGTCAAATCCCTCATACGTCACGACGAAGTTGTGAGTTCAATCCAAAAGGGTCGCTACATGTCCGAAAAGTACTTTTGGGCCCAAAACGGACCCCGTTTGCAAAAGTTACGCTCATTTCTTCGACGGTCGACACTCCAAGCGTTCCCAATATGCTAGTGGTTGTTCTTCAAAAAAGGGATGAGAACCCTAACACGTCATTATGAAATCGTGAGCTAAACCCAAAACGATCGCTACATTTTCGAAAAGTACTTATGGTCCCAAAAACGGACACTGTCTGCAAAAGTTATGCTCAATTCTTCAAACGTCGTCAGTCCGAATATGCAGGTGCACGTTCCTCAAAAAATGGTCAAATCCCTCATACGTCACGACGAAGTTGTGAGTTAAATCCAAAAGGGTCGTTACATGTCCGAAAAGTACTTATGGGCCCGAAGCGGACACCGTCTGCAAAAGTTACGCTCATTTCTTCGAAGGTCGACAATCCAAGCGTTCCCAGCCGTCTGCAAAAGTTACGCTCATTTCTTCGAAGCTCGAAAATCCAAGCGTTAAAAATAAGCGAGAGGTCGTTCTTCAAAAAATGGACGAAAACCCTAATACGTCATTACGAAATCGTGAGTTAAACCCAAAACGGTCGCTACATTTCCGAAAAGTACTTATGGGCTCGAAACGGACACCGTCTGCAAAAGTTACGCTCATTTCTTCGAAGCTCGAAAATCCAAGCGTTAAAAATAAGCGAGAGGTCGTTCTTCAAAAAATGGACGAAAACCCTAATACGTCATTACGAAATCGTGAGTTAAACCCAAAACGGTCGCTACATTTCCGAAAAGTACTTATGGGCTCGAAACGGACACCGTCTGCAAAAGTTACGCTCATTTCTTCGAAGCTCGAAAATCCAAGCGTTAAAAATAAGCGAGAGGTCGTTCTTCAAAAAATGGACGAAAACCCTAATACGTCATTACGAAATCGTGAGTTAAACCCAAAACGGTCGCTACATTTCCGAAAAGTACTTATGGGCCCGAAACGGACACCGTCTGCAAAAGTTACGCTCATTTTCTTCGAAGGTCGACAATCCAAGCGTTCCCAATATGCGAGTGGTCATTTTTCAAAAAAAGGACGAGAACCCTAATACATCATTACGAAATCGTGAGCTAAACCCAAAACGTTCGCTACATTTCCGAAAAGTACTTATGGTCCCAAAAACGGACACTGTCTGCAAATGTTATGCTCAGTTCTTTGAACGTCGTCAGTCCGAATATGCAGGAATACGTTCCTCAAAAAATGGTCAAAATCCCTCATACGTCACGACGAAGTGGTGAGTTCAATCCAAAAGGGTCGCTACATGTCCGAAAAGTACTTATGGGCCCAAAACGGACACTGTCTGCAAAAGTTATGCTCAGTTCTTTGAACGTCGTCAGTCCGAATATGCAGGAATACGTTCCTCAAAAAATGGTCAAAATCCCTCATACGTCACGACGAAGTGGTGAGTTCAATCCAAAAGGGTCGCTACATGTCCGAAAAGTACTTATGGGCCCAAAACGGACACTGTCTGCAAAAGTTATGCTCAGTTCTTTGAACGTCGTCAGTCCGAATATGCAGGAATACGTTCCTCAAAAAATGGTCAAAATCCCTCATACGTCACGACGAAGTTGTGAGTTCAATCCAAATGGGTCGCTACATTTTCGAAAAGTACTTATGGGCCCAAAACGGACACCGTTTCCAAAAGTTTCACAAATTTCCTCGAAGGACGACACTCCAAGCGTTCCCAATATGCGAGTGGTAATTCTTCAAAAAAAGGAGGAGAACCCTAATACGTCATTACGAAATCGTGAGCTAAACCCAAAACGGTCGCTACATTTTCGAAAAGTACTTATGGTCCCAAAAACGGACACTGTCTGCAAATGTTATGCTCAATTCTTCGAACGTCGTCAGTCCGAATATG
>NW_019266639.1:4164-6974 GCF_002742605.1 Olea europaea var. sylvestris
ACCTAAAACGGTCGTTACATTTTCGAAAAGTACTTACGGTCCCAAAAATGGACACTGTCTGCAAAAGTTATGCTCAATTCTTCGAACGTCGTCAGTCCGAATATGTAGGTGCACATTCCTCAAAAAATGGTCAAAATTCCTCATACGTCACGACGAAGTTGTGAGTTCAATCCAAAAGGGTCGCTACATTTCCGAAAAGTACTTATGGGCCCGGAACGGACACCGTCTTCAAAACTTACGCTCATTTCTTCGAAGGTCGACAATCCAAGCGTTCCCAGTATGCGAGTGGTCGTTCTTCAAAAAAGGGATGAGAACCCTAATACGTCATTACGAAATCGTGAGCTAAACCCAAAACGGTCGCTACATTTCCGAAAAGTACTTATGGTCCTAAAAACGGACACTGTCTGCAAAAGTTATGCTCAATTCTTCGAACGTCGTTAGTCGGAATATGCAGGTGCACGTTCCTCAAAAAATGGTCAAATCCCTCATACGTCACGATGAAGTTGTGAGTTCAATCCAAAGGGGTCGCTACATGTCCGAAAAGTACTTATGGGCCCAAAACGGACCCCGTTTGCAAAAGTTACGCTCATTTCTTCGAAGGTCGACACTCCAAGCGTTCCCAATATGCGAGTGGTCGTTCTTCAAAAAAGGGATGAGATCCCTAATACGTCATCACGAAATCGTGAGTTAAACCCAAAACGGTCGCTACATTTCCTAAAAATACTTATGGTCCCAAAAACGGACACTGTCTGCAAAAGTTATGCTCAAGTCTTTGAACGTCGTCAGTCCGAATATGCAGGTATACGTTCCTCAAAAAATGGTCAAAATCCCTCATACGTCACGACGAAGTTGTGAGTTCAATCCAAATGGGTCGCTACATTTCCAAAAAGTACTTATGGGCCCGAAACGGACACCGTCTGCAAAAGTTACGCTCATTTTCTTCGAAGGTCGACAATCCAAGCGTTCCCAATATGCGAGTGGTCGTTTTTCAAAAAAAGGACGAAAACCCTAATACATCATTACGAAATCGTGAGCTAAACCCAAAACGTTCGCTACATTTCCGAAAAGTACTTATGGTCCCAAAAACGGACAATGTCTGTACAAGTTATGCTCAGTTCTTTGAACGTCGTCAGTCCGAATATGCAGGTATACGTTCCTCAAAAAATGGTCAAAATCCCTCATACGTCACGACGAAGTTGTAAGTTCAATCCAAAAGGGTCGCTACATTTCCGAAAAGTACTTATGGGCCCAAAACGGACACCGTTTCCAAAAGTTGTGCAAATTTCCTCGAAGGACGACACTCCAAGCGTTCCCAATATGCGAGTGGTCGTTCTTCAAAAAAGGGATGAGAACCCTAATACGTCATTACGAAATCGTGAGCTAAACCCAAAACATTCGCTACATTTCCGAAAAGTACTTATGGTTCCGAAAACGGACACTGTCTGCAAAAGTTATGCTCAGTTCTTTGAACGTCGTCAGTCCGAATATGCAGGTATACGTTCCTCAAAAAATGGTCAAAATCCCTCATACGTCACGACGAAGTTGTGAGTTCAATCCAAATGGGTCGCTACATTTCCAAAAAGTACTTATGGGCTCGAAACGGACACCGTCTGCAAAAGTTACGCTTATTTTCTTCGAAGGTCGACAATCAAAGCGTTCCCAATATGCGAGTGGTAATTCTTCAAAAAAAGGAGGAGAACCCTAATACGTCATTACGAAATCGTTAGCTAAACCCAAAACGGTCGCTACATTTTCGAAAAGTACTTATGGTCCCAAAAATGGACACTGTCTGCAAATGTTATGCTCAATTCTTCGAACGTCGTCAGTCCGAATATGCAGGTGCACGTTCCTCAAAAAATGGTCAAAATCCCTCATACGTAACGACGAAGTTGTGAGTTCAATCTAAAAGGGTCGCCACATGTCCAAAAAGTACTTATGGGCCCAAAACGGACCCCGTCTGCAAAAGTTACGCTCATTTCTTCGAAGGTCGACAATCCAAGCGTTCCCAATATGCGAGTGGTCGTTCTTCAAAAAAGGGATCAGAACCCTAATACGTCATTACGAAATCGTGAGCTAAACCTAAAACGGTCGCTACCTTTCGGAAAAGTACTTATGGTCCCAAAAACGGACACTTTCTGAAAAAGTTATGCTCAATTCTTCGAACGTCGTCAGTCCGAATATGCAGGTGCACGTTCTTCAAAAAATGGTCAAAATCCCTCATACGTCACGACGAAGTTGTGAGTTCAATCCAAAAGGGTCGCTACATTTTCGAAAAGTACTTATGGGCCCAAAACGGACACCGTTTGCAAAACTTACACTAATTTCTTCAAAGGTCGACACTCCAAGCGTACAAAATATGCCAGTGGTCGTTCTTCAAAAAAAGGACGAAAACCCTAATACGTCATTACGAAATCGTGAGCTAAACCCAAAACGGTCGCTACATTTTCGAAAAGTACTTATGATCCCAAAAACGGACACTGTCTGCAAAAGTTATGCTCAATTTTTCGAACGTCGTCAGTCCAAATATGCAGGTGCACGTTCCTCAAAAAATGGTCATATCCCTCATACGTCACGACGAAGTTGTGAGTTCAATCCAAAAGGGTCGCTACGTTTACGAAAAGTACTTATGGGCCTAAAACGGACACCATTTGCAAAAGTTGCGCAAATTTCTTTGAAGGTCGACACTCCAAGCATTCCCAATATGTGAGTGGTCGTTCTTCAAAAAAAGGACGAAAACCCTAATACATCATTACGAAATCGTAAGCTAAACCCAAAATGTTCGCTACATTTCCGAAAGGTACTTATGGTCC
>NW_019266640.1:0-6312 GCF_002742605.1 Olea europaea var. sylvestris
GAGTCCGTCGCGAAAAATGACAAAATTGCACCTAGCTCGATTTTTATTTCCGATCAACCCGTCAAATTTGAGCCCATTCCGACACCGTCGCGAAAAATGCGAAATTGCCCCCGCCGAGATTTTTGTTCCCGATCAACCTGTCAAATTTGTGCCCATTCCGACTCCGTTGCGAAAAATGACGAAATTGCTCCCGGCGCAATTTTTGTTTATGATCAACCTGTCGAATTTGAGCCCAATCCGACACCGTCGTGAAAAATGACGAAATTGCCCCCGGCGAAATTTTTGTTCCCGATCAACCTTTCAAATTTGAGCCCATTCCGACAACGTCGCGAAAAATGACAAAATTGCCCCTGGCGCGATTTTTGATCCCGATCAACCTGTCAGATTTGAGCCCACTCCGACTCCGTCGTGAAAAGTGACGAAATTTCCCCGGCGCGATTTTTTTTTCCGTTCAACCTGTCAAATTTGAGACCATTCCAACACAGTCGGGAAAAATGATGAAATTGCCCCCGGATCGATTTTTGATTCCGTTCAACCAGTCAAATTTGAGCCCATTCCGACTCCGTCGCGAAATGACGAAATCGCCCCCTGATCGATTTCTATTTCCGTTCAACCTGTCAAATTTGAGCTCATTCCGACTCCGACGCGAAAAATGACGAAATTGGCCTCGGTGCTGTTTTTATTTCCGATCAACATGTCAAATTTGAGCCCATTACGACACAGTCGCGAAAAATGACGACATTACCCTTAGCGCGATTTTTGTTCCCGATCAACCTGTCAAATTTAAGCCCATTCCTACGCCGTCGCGAAAAATGACGAAATTGCCCCTGGCGCGATTTTTGTTCCCGATCAACCTGTCAAATTTGAGCCCATTCCGACACCGTCGTGAAAAATGACGAAATCGCCCCCGGATCGATTTCTGTTTCCGTTCAACCTGTCAAATTTGAGCCCATTCCGACTCCGTCGCGAAAAATGACGAAATTGCCCTGGCCCGATTTTTGTTTCCGATCAACTTATCAAATTTGAGCCCATTCCGACACCGTCGCCAAAAATGACGAAATTGCCCCTGGCGCGATTTTTGTTCCCGATCAACCTGTCAAATTTGAGCTCATTTCGACTCCGTCGCGAAAAATGACGAAATTGCCCGTGGCGCGATTTTTGTTCCCGATCAACATGTCAAATTTAAGCCCATTCCGACTCCATCGCAAAAAATGATGAAATTCCCCCTGGATCGATTTTTGTTTCTGATCAATCTGTCAAATTTGAGGCAATTCCGACACCGTCGCGAAAAATGACGAAATTGCCCCTGGCCTGATTTTTGTTTCCGATGAACCTGTCAAATTTGAGCCCATTCCAACACCGTCGCGAAAAATGACGAAATTGCCCCGGCGAGATTTTTGTTCCCGATCAACCTTTCAAATTTAAGCCCATTCCGACTCCGTCGCGAAAAATGACGAAATTCTCCCTGGACAGATTTTTGTTCCCGATCAATCTGTCAAATTTGAGGCAATTCCGACACCGTCGCGAAAAATGACGAAATTGCCCCTGGCGCGATTTTTGTTCCCGATCAACCTGTCAAATTTGAGCCCATTCTGACTCCGTCGTGAAAAATTACGAAAATGCCTCTTGCGCGATTTTTGTTTCCGATCAACCGGTCAAATTTGAGCCCATTCCGACTCCGTCACGAAAAATGACGAAATTGCCCATGGGCCTATTTTTGTTCCCTATCAACTTGTGAAATATGTGTCCATTCCGGTCGTTCGCGAAAAATTACGAAGTTGCCCCTGGCGCGATTTTTGTTTCTGATCAACCTGTCAAATTTGAGCCCATTCGGACTCCTTCGTAAAAACGACGAAATTGCCCCTGGCGCGATTTTTGTTTCCGATCAACCTATCAAATTTGAGCCCATTCCGACTCCGTCGCGAAAAATGACAAAATCGCCCCCTGCGAGATTTTTGTTCCCGGTCAACCTGTCAAATTTGAGCCCAATCCGAGTCCGTCGCGAAAAATGACAAAATTGCACCTAGCTTGATTTTTATTTCCGATCAACCCGTCAAATTTGAGCCCATTCCGACGCCGTCGCAAAAAATGACGAAATTGCCCCCGGCGAGATTTTTGTTCCCAATCAACCTGTCAAATTTGAGCCCATTCCGACACCGTCGCGAAAAATGACGAAATTGCTCCCGGCGCGATTTTTGTTTATGATCAACCTGTCGAATTTGAGCCCAATCCGACACCGTCGCGAAAAATGACGAAATTGCTCCCGGCGCGATTTTTATTTCCGATCAACTTGCCAAATTTAAGCCCATTTCGGCACAGTCGCGTAAAATGACGAAATTTCCCCGGCGGGATTTTTATTTCCGATCAACCTGTCAAATTTGAGCCCATTCCGACAAAGTCACGAAAAATGACAAAATTGCCCCCTGGCGCGATTTTTGATCCCGATCAACCTGTGAGATTTGAGCCCATTCCGATTCCGTCGTGAAAAGTGATGAAATTTCCCCGGCGGGATTTTTATTTCCGATCAACCTGTCAAATTTGAGACCATTCCAACACCGTCGGGAAAAATGACGAAATTGCCCCCGGATCGATTTTTGTTTCCGTTCAACCGGTCAAATTTGAGACCATTCCGACTCCGTCGCGACAAATGACGAAATTGCCCCTGGCCTGATTTTTATTTCCGATCAACCTGTCAAATTTGAGCCCATTCCAACACTGTCGCGAAAAATGACGAAATTGCCCCCGGCGAGATTTTTGTTCCCGATCAACCTTTCAAATTTAAGCCCATTCCGACTCCGTCGCGAAAAATGACGAAATTCTCCCCGGATCGATTTTTGTTTCCGATCAATCTGTCAAATTTGAGGCAATTCCGACACCGTCGCGAAAAATGATGAAATTGCCCATGGCGCGATTTTTGTTCCCGATCAACATGTCAAATTTGAGCCCATTCTGACTCCGTCGTGAAAAATTACGAAAATGCCTCTTGCGCGGTTTTTATTTCCGATCAACCGGTCAAATTTGAGCCCATTCCGACTCCATCGCGAAAAATGACGAAATTGCCCATGGACCTATTTTTGTTCCCTATCAACCTGTGAAATTTGTGCCCATTCCGATCGTTCGAGAAAAATGACGAAGTTGCCCCTGGCGCGATTTTTGTTTCTGATTAACCTGTCAAATTTGAGCCCATTCGGACTCCTTCGTAAAAATGATGAAATTGCTCCTGGCGCGATTTTTGTTTTCGATCAACTTGTCAAATTTGAGCCCATTCCGACTCTGTCGCGAAAAATGACGAAATCGCCCCCTGCGAGATTTTTGTTCCCGGTCAACCTGTCAAATTTGAGCCCAATCCGACTCCGTCGCGAAAAATGACGAAATTACACCTGGCTCAATTTTTATTTCCGATCAACCTGTCAAATTTGAGCTCATTCCGACGCCGTCGCGAAAAATGACGAAATTGCCCTCGGCGAGATTTTTGTTCTCGATCAACCTGTCGAATTTGAGCCCAATCCGACACCGTCGCGAAAAATGACGAAATTGCCCCAGGCACGTTTTTTTTTTCCGATCAACGTGTTAAATTTGAGCCCATTCCGACTCCGTCGCGAAAAATAAGAAAATTGCCCCTTGCGCGATTTTTGATCCCGATCAACCTGTCAGATTTGAGCCCATTCCGACTCCGTCGTGAAAAGTGACGAAATTGCCCCGGCGCAATTTTTATTTCCGATCAACCTGTCAAATTTGAGACCATTCCAACACCGTCGGGAAAAATGACGAAATTGCCCCCGGATCGATTTTTGTTTCCGTTCAACCAGTCAAATTTGAGCCCATTCCGACTCCGTCGCGACAAATGACGAAATTGCCCCTGGCCTGATTTTTATTTCCGATCAACCTGTCAAATTTGAGCCCATTCCAACACCGTCGCGAAAAATGACGAAATTGCCCCCGGCGAGATTTTTGTTCCCGATCAACCTTTCAAATTTAAGCCCATTCGGACTCCGTCGCGAAAAATGACGAAATTCCCCCCGGATCGATTTTTGTTTCCGATCAATCTGTCAAATTTGAGCCAATTCCGACACCGTCGTGAAAAATGACGACATTGCCCCGGGTGCGATTTTTGTTTCCGATCAACCTGTCAAATTTGAGCCCAATCTGACTCCGTCGCGAAAAATTACGATATTGTCTCTGGCACGATTTTTGTTACCGATCAACCTGTCAAATTTGGGCCCATTCCGACACCATCGCAAAAAATTAAGAAATTGCCTCTTGTGCGGTTTTTGCTTCCGATCAACTGGTCAAATTTTAGCCCATTCCGATTCCGTCGCGAAAAATGATGAAATTGCCCAAGGGCCGATTTTTGTTCCCTATCAACCTGTCAAATTTGTACCCATTCCGATTCGATCGCGAAAAATGACGAAATTGCCCCTGGCGCGATTTTTGGTTCCGATCAACCTTTCAAATTTGAGCCCATTCCGACTCCGTCGTGAAAAATGACAAAATCGCCCCATGATCGATTTCTGTTTCCGTTCAACCTGACAAATTTGAGCCCATTCCGACTCTGCCACGAAAAATGACGAAATTGCCCCTCGCCTGATTTTTATTTCCGATCAACCTGTCAAATTTGAGCCCATTCCGACGACGTGGCGAAAAATGACGAAATTACCCACCGCGAGATTTTTGTTCCCGATCAACCTGTCAAATTTGAGCCCATTCCGACTCCGTCGCGAAAAATGACAGAATTTCCTCCGGATCGATTTTTGTTTCCGATCAACCTGTCAAATTTGAGCCCATTCGGACTCCTTCGTAAAAATGACGAAATTGCCCCGGGCGTGGTTTTTGTTTCCGATCAACCTGTCAAATTTGAGCCCATTCCGGCTCCGTCGCGAAAAATGACGAAATCGCACCTGGCGCGATTTTTATTTACGATCAACCTGTCGAATTTGAGCCCAATCCGACACCGTCGCGAAAAATGACAAAATTGCCCTAGGCGCAATTTTTGTTTCCGATCAACCTGTCAAATTTGAGCCCATTCCGACACCGTCGCGAAAAATGACGAAATTAACCCTGGCGCGATTTTTGATCCTGATCAACCTGTCAAATTTAAGCCCATTCCGACTCCGTCTCCAAAAATGACGAAATTGCCCATGGCCAGATTTTTGTTCCCTATCAACCTGTCAAATTTGTGCCCATTCCAACTCGATCGCGAAAAATGACGGAATTGCCCCTGGCACGATTTTTGTTTCCGATCAACCTGTCAAATTTGAGCCCATTCCGACTCCGTCGCCAAAAATGACGAAATCGCCCCCTGCGAGATTTTTGTTCCCGGTCAACCTGTCAAATTTGAGCCCAATCCGAGTCCGTCGCGAAAAATGACAAAATTGCACCAAGCTCGATTTTTATTTCCGATCAACCCGTCAAATTTGAGCCCATTCCGACGCCATCGCGAAAAATGACGAAATTGCCCCCCACAAGATTTTTGTTCCTGATCAACCTGTCAAATTTGAGCCCATTCCGACTCCGTCGCGAAAAATGACGAAATTGCTCCCGGCGCGATTTTTGTTTATGATCAACCTGTCTAATTTGAGTCCAATCCGACACCGTCGCGAAAAATGACGAAATTGCCCCGAGCACGTTTTTTTTTCCGATCAACGTATCAAATTTGAGCCCATTCCGACAACGTCGCGAAAAATGACAAAATTGCCCCTGGCGCGATTTTTGATCCCGATCAACCTGTCAGATTTGAGCCCAGTCCGACTCCGTCGTGAAAAGTGACGAAATTTCCCCGGCGCGATTTTTTTTCCGATCAACCTGTCAAATTTGAGACCATTCCAACACCGTCGGGAAAAATGACGAAATAGCCCCCGGATCGATTTTTGTTTCCGTTCAACCAGTCAAATTTGAGCCCATTCCGACTCCGTCGCGACAAATGACGAAATCGACCCCTGATCGATTTCTATTTCCGTTCAACCTGTCAAATTTGAGCCCATTCCGACTCCGACGCGAAAAATGCGAAATTGGCCTCGGTGCGATTTTTGTTTCCGATCAACATGTCAAATTTGAGCCCATTATGAGACAGTCACGAAAAATGACGACATTGCCCCTGGCGCAATTTTTGTTCCCGATCAACCTGTCAAATTTAAGCCCATTCCAACTCCGTCGCGAAAAATGACGAAATTGCCCCTGGCGCGATTTTTGTTCCCGATCAACCTGTCAAATTTGAGCCCATTCCGACACCGTCGTGAAAAATGACGAAATCGCCCCGGATCGATTTCTGTTTCCGTTCAACCTGTCAAATTTGAGCCCATTCCGACTCCGTCG
>NW_019266640.1:6381-6974 GCF_002742605.1 Olea europaea var. sylvestris
TCAACTTATCAAATTTGAGCCCATTCCGACACCGTCGCCAAAAATGACGAATTTGCCCCTGGCGCGATTTTTGTTCCCGATCAACCTGTCAAATTTAAGCCCATTCCGACTCCATCGCAAAAAATGATGAAATTCCCCCTGGATCGATTTTGTTTCCGATCAATCTGTCAAATTTGAGGAAATTCCGACACCGTCGCGAAAAATGATGAAATTGCCCCCGGACTGATTTTTATTTCCGATCAATCTGTCAAATTTGAGCCCATTCCAACACCGTCGCGAAAAATGACGAAATTGCCCCCGGCGAGATTTTTGTTCCCGATCAACCTTTCAAATTTAAGCCCATTCCGACTCCGTCGCGAAAAATGACGAAATTCTCCCTGGATCGATTTTTGTTCCCGATCAATCTGTCAAATTTGAGGCAATTCCGACACCGTCGCGAAAAATGATGGAATTGCCCCTGGCGCCATTTTTGTTTCCGATCAACCTGTCAAATTTGAGCCCATTCCGACTCCGTCGCGAAAAATGACGAAATTGCCCTAGGCGCGATTTTTGTTTCCGATCAACCAGTCAAATTTGAGCCCATTCCGACACCG
>NW_019266641.1:0-6972 GCF_002742605.1 Olea europaea var. sylvestris
CGATGGTGTACACTTTAGTTTACACATTACAACGTGACATTACCTTATTGGAAAGTACAAATTACAAACAGTTTTTACGACCAGTTTGACATTTTAAATTTCTAATAGTTTTCCCATCCAATTGACAGTTGACAACAATGCAAGTGTCAAACGTGTAAAAGATCAATGTACAAATAGCAAAGTTCAATCGGTAAGAACCCTGTGTCATGTACACTATGGTGTACACTTTAGTTTACACATTGCTACGTGACACTACTCTATTGGATAGTTTAAATTTCAAACAGTTTTTCCATCAAATTGACACTTGACAACAATGCAAGTGTCAAGCAACATGTCCAAAATCAGTGTACAAATAGCAAAGTTCAATCGATAAGAACGTTGCGACATGTTCACTACGGTGTACACTTTAGTTTACACTTTACCACGTGACATTACCCTGTTGGACAATTTAAATTTCAAATAGTTTTCCAATCCAATTGACACTTGACTACAATGGAAGTGTGAAACAACGTGTCGAAAATTAGTGTAAAAATAGCAAAGTTCAACCGGTAAAAATCTTGCTACATGTACACTATGGTATACACTTTAGTTTACACATCGCCACGTGACATTACCCTGTTGGACAATTTAAATTTCAAATAGTTTTCCAATCCAATTGACACTTGACTACAATGGAAGTGTGAAACAACGTGTCGAAAATTAGTGTAAAAATAGCAAAGTTCAACCGGTAAAAATCTTGCTACATGTACACTATGGTGTACACTTTAGTTTACACTTTACCACGTGACATTACCCTTTTGGACAGTTTAAATTTCAAACAAATTTTCCATCCAATTGACACTTGAAAACAATGCAAGTGTCAAACAACGTGACAAAAATTAGTGTACAAATAGCAAATTTCAATCGATAAGAACCTTGCTACATGTACACTATTGTGTACACTTTAGTTTAGACATTGCCCTGTGACATTACTCTATTTGACAGTTTAAATTTCAAACAGTTTTCCAATCTAATTGACACTTGACAACAATGCAAATGTCAAACAACGTGACGAAAATCAGGGTCCAATTAGCATAGTTCAATCGGTAAGAACTCTGCCACATGTACACTATGGTGTGCACTTTAGTTTAGACATTGCCCTGTGACATTACTCTATTGGACAGTTTAAATTTCAAATATTTTTCCCATCCAATTGACACTTGACAACAATGCAAGTGTCAAACAACGTGATGAAAATCAGTGTACAATTAGCAAAGTTCAATCGGTAAGGACCTTGCTACATGTACACTATGGTGTACACTTTAGTTTCCACATTACTACGTGACATTACCCTATTGGACCGTATTAATTTCGAATAGTTTTCCCATCCAATGGACACTTGACAACAATGCAAGTGTCAAAAATCGTGTCAAAAATTAGTGTACAAATAGCAAAGTTCAATCAGTAAGAACCTTGCTACATGTACACTATGGTGTATACTTTAATTTAAGCTTTGCCACATGATATTTCCCTATTGGACAGTTTAAATTTCAAACAGTTTTTCCACCCAATTGACACTTGACAACAATGCAAGTGTCAAACATGTAAAAGATCAATGTTCAAATAGCAAAGTTCGATCGGTAAGAACCGTGCGACATGTACACTATGGTGTACACTTTAGTTTACACTTATACCACGTGACACTACCCTGCTGGATAGTTTAAATTTCAAAAAAATTTCCCATCTAATTGACACTTGACAACAATGCAAGTGTCAAACAACGTGTCGAAAATCTGTGTACAAATAGCAAAGTTCAATCGGTAAGGACCTTGCGACATGGACACTATGGTGTACACTTTAGTTTACACATTTCCACGTGACATTACCCTCTCTAACAGTTTAAATTTCAAATAATTTACCCATCCAATTGACACTTGACAACAATACAAGTGTCAAACAACGTTTCAAAAATTAGTGTACAAATAGCGAAGTTCAATCGGTAAGAAACTTGCTACACGTACACTATGGTGTATATTTTAGTTTACACTTTGCCACGTGACATTACCCTGTTGGACATTTTAAATTTCAAATAGTTTTTCCAGCCAATTGACACTCGACAACAATGCGAGTGTCAAACAACGTGTCAAAAATTTGTGTACAAATAGAAAATTTCAATCGGCAAGAACCTTGCTACATGTACACTATGGTGTATAATTTAATTTACACTTTGCCACGTGACATTACCCAGTTGGACATTTTAAATTTCTAATAGTTTTCCCATCCAATTGATAGTTGACAACAATGCAAGTGTCAAACGTGTAAAAGATCAATGTACAAATAGCAAAGTTCAATCGGTAAGAACCCTGCATCATGTACACTATGGTGTATACTTTAGTTTACACATTGCTACGTGACACTACTCTACTGGATAGCTTAAATTTCAAATAGTTTTCCCATCTAATTGACACTTGACAACAATGCAAGTGTCAAGCAACGTGTCAAAAATTAGTGTGCAAATAGCAAAGTTCAATCGATAAGAACGTTTCGATATGTACACTACGGTGTACACTTTAGTTTACAATTTGCCACGTGACATTACCCCATTGGACTGTTTAAATTTCAAACAGTTTTCCCATCTAATTGACTCTTGACAACAATGCGAGTGTCGAACAACGTGTCGAAAATCAGCTTACAAATAGTAAAGTTCAATCGGAAAGGACCTTCCTACATGTACACTATGGTATACACTTTAGTTTACACATCGCCACGTGACATTACCCTGTTGGATAGTTTTAATTTGAAATAGTTTTCCAATCCAATTGACACTTGAGTACAATGGAAGTGTGAAACAACGTGTCGAAAATTAGTGTAAAAATAGCAAACTTCAACTGGTAAAAATCTTGCTACATGTACACTATGGTGTACACTTTAGTTTACACTTTGCCACGTGACATTACCCTTTTGGACAGTTTAAATTTCAAACAATTTTTCCATCCAATTGACACATGAAAACAATGCAAGTGTCAATCAACGTGACAAAAATTAGTGTACAAATATCAAATTTCAATCGATAAGAACCTTGCTACTTGTACACTATTGTGTACACTTTAGTTTAGACATTGCCCTGTGACATTACTCTATTAGACATTTTAAATTTCAAACAATTTTCGCATCCAATGGACACTTGACAACAATGCAAGTGTCAAACAACGTGACGAAAATTAGTGTACAATTAGCATAGTTCAATCGGTAAGAACTCTGCTACATGTACACTATGGTGTGCACTTTAGTTTAGACATTGCCCTATGACATTACTCTATCGGACTGTTTAAATTTCAAATAGTTTTCCCATCCAATTGATACTTGACAACAATGCAAGTTTCAAATAACGTGACGAAAATCAGTGTACAATTAGCAAAGTTCAATCGGTAAGGACTTTGCTACATGTACACTATGGTATATACTTTAATTTACACTTTGCCACGTGACATTACCCAGTTGGACATTTTAAATTTCTAACAATTTTCCAATCCAATTGACAGTTGAAAACAATGTAAGTGTCAAACATGTAAAAAATCAGTGTACAAATAGCCAAGTTCAATCAGTAAGGACCTTACAACATGTACACTATGGTGTAAACTTTAGTTTACAATTTGCCACGTGACACTACCCTGCTGGACAGTGTAAATTTCAATTATATTTCCCATCCAATTGACACTTGAGAACAATACAAGTGTCAAACAACATGTCAAAAATTAGTGTGCAAATAGCAAAGTTCAATCGGTAAGAACTCTGCTACATTTACACTATGGTGTATACTTTACTTTACACATTGCCATGTGACATTACTCTATTGGACAGTTTAAATTTCAAACAGTTTTCCCATCCAATCGGCACTTGACAACAATGCAAGTATCAAACAACGTTACGAAAATCAGTGTAAAATTAGCAAAGTTCAATCGGTAAGGACCTGGCTACACGTACACTATGGTGTACACTTTAGTTTACGCATTACCACGTGAAATTACCCCGTTGGACAGTATTAATTTCAAATAGTCTTCCTATCCAATTGACACTTGACAACAATGCAAGTGTCAAACATCGTGTCAAAAATTAGTGTACAAATAGCAAAGTTCAATCGGTAAGAACTTTGCGAAATGTACACTATGGTGTATACTTTAATTTAAACTTTGCCACGTGACATTTCCCTATTGGACAGTTTAAATTTGAAATAGTTTTTCCACCCGATTGACACTTGACAACAATGCGAGTGTCAAACGTGTAAAATATCAATGTACATATAGCAAAGTTCAATCGGTAAGAACCCTGCGACATGTACACTATGGTGTATACTTTAGTTTACACTTTTATCACGTGACACTACCCTACTGGATAGATTAAATTTCAAACAGCTTTCCCATCTAATTGACACTTAACAATAACGCAAGTGTCAAACAACGTGTCGAAAATCTGTGTACAAATAGCAAAGTTCAATCGGCAAGGACCTTGCGACATGTACACTATGGTATACACTTTAGTTTACACCTTTCCACGTGACATTACCCTATCTAACAGTTTAAATTTCGAATAGTTTAGCCATCCAATTGACACTTGACAACAATACAAGTGTCAAACAACGTTTCAAAAATCAGTGTACAAATAGAAAGTTCAATCGGTAAGAACCTTGCTACATGTACACTACGGTGTACACTTTAGTTTATAGTTTGCCACGTGACATTACCCTGTTGGACAGATTAAATTTCAAACAATTTTCCCGTCCAATGACACTTGACAGCCATGCGAGTGTCAAACAACGTGTCGAAAATCAGCATACAAATAGTAAAGTTCAATCGGTAAGGACCTTGCTACATGTACACAATGATGTACACTTTAGTTTACACGTTACCACATAACATCACCCTATTGGACAGTATAAATTTCAAATAGTTCTTCCATCCATTTGACACTGTACAACAATACAAGTGTCAAACAAAGTATCGAAAATCTGTGTACAAATAGCAAAGTTCAATCCGTAAGGACCTTGTTACATATATATGATGGTGATCACTTTAGTTTACACGTTACCACGTGACATTACCCAGTTCGACAGTATAAATTTCAAGCAATTTTTCCATCCATTTGACACTTGACAACAATGCAAGTGTTAAACAACGTGTCGAAAATCAATGTACAAATAGCAAAGTTCAATCGATAAGAACCTTGCTACATGTACACTATGATGCACACTTTAGTTTACACTTTGCCACGTGACATTACCCTGTTGGACATATTAAATTTCAAATAGTTTTCCCATCCAATTGACATTTCACAACAATACAAGTTTCAAACAACGTGTCGAAAATCAGCATACAAATATCAAAGTTCAATCGGTAAGGACCTTTCTACATGTACACAATGGTGTACACTTTAGTATACACGTTACCACGTGACATTACCCGGTTGGACAGTTTAAATTTCAAGTAGTTTTCCCATCCAATTGGCACTTGACAACAATGTAAGTGTCTAACAACGTGTCAAAAATCAGTGTACAAATAGCAAAGTTCAATCGTTAAGAACCTTGCTACATGTACACTATAGAGTAAACTATCGTTTACACTTTGCCACGTGATGTTACCCTGTTGGACAGTTTAAATTTCAAATAGTTTTTCCATCCATTTGACACTTGACAACAATGCAAGTGTCAAACAACGTGTCGAAAATCAACGTACAAATAGCAAAGTTCAATTGGTAAGGACCCTGCTACATGCACACAATGGTGTACGCTTTAGTTTAAACGTTACCATGTGACATTACCCTATTGGACAGTACAATTTCGAACAATTTTTACACCCATTTGACACTTAAAAACAATGCAAGTTTCAAATAACGTGTTGAAAATCTGCGTACAAACAGTAAAGTTCAATCAGTAAGGACCTTGCGACATGTACACTATGGTGTACACTTTGGTATACACCTTTCCACATGACATTAACTTGTTGGACGTTTTAAATTTCAAACAATTTTCCCATCCAATTGACACTTGACAACAATGCGAGTGTCAAATGACGTGTTGAAAATCAATGTAGAAATAGCAAAGTTCATTGCGTAAGAACCTTGCCACATATACACTATGGTGTACACTTTAGTTTACACTTTATCACGTGACATTACCGTGTTGGACAGTTTAAATTTCAAACAGTTTTCCCGTCCAATTGACACTTGACAACAATGCGAGTGTCAAACAACGTGTCGAAAATGAGCATACAAATAGCAAAGTTCAATCGGTAAGGACCTTGCTACATGTACACAATAGTGTACATTTTAGTTTACACGTTACCATGTGACATTACCCTGTTGGACAGTATAAATTTCAAACAGTTCTTCCACCCATTTGACACTGGACAACAATGCAAGTCTCGAACAACGTGTCGAAAATCAGTGTACAAATAGCAAAGTTCAATCGGTAAGGACCTTGCTACATATATATGATGGTGATCTCTTTAGTTTACACGTTACCACGTGACATTACCCAGTTCGACAGTATAAATTTCAAACAGTTTTTCCGTCGATTTGACACTTGACAACAACACAAGTGTTAAACAACGTGTCGAAAATCAGTGTAAAAATAGCAAAGTTCAATCAGTAAGAACCTTGCTACTTGTACATTATGGTGTACACTTTAGTTTACTCTTTGCCTCGTGACGTTACCCTGTTCGACAGTTTAAATTTCAAACAATTTTCCTATGCAATTGATATTTGACAACAATGCAAGTGTCAAACAACGTGTCGAAAATCAGCATACAAATAGCAAAGTTCAATCGGTAATGACCTTGCTAAATGTACACAATTGTGTACACTTTAGTTTACACGTTACCACATGACATTACCATATTGGACAGTATAAATTTCAAATAGTTCTTCCATCCATTTGACACTGTACAACAATGCAAGTGTCAAACGAAGTGTCGAAAATCTGTGTACAAATAGCAAAGT
>NW_019266642.1:0-6971 GCF_002742605.1 Olea europaea var. sylvestris
TTGTTACTCATACTCATGGCATGCATGATTTTTACCAGCTCGAACAGCCCATGTCTCGGCCTGAAAAAAGCCCAAGCAGGCTCAACTAGAGGCTCGATTCTAGGCTTAGCCCGAGCCGACCTGGGCTCGGGGCTTACTAAAAAAATGAAACGAAGAAAAGAAAAAAAAGGCAGTGCTTGCCGCTTTATATAAGGCAACAACAGTGCCAATATAATTAAAAAATTGGAGACAAAGAGAGAGAGAGAGAAAAAAATAGAGCCGAAAGCGTGGGTTGAGACTTTTTTTTAGGTAGAGCTATTGCTCGGCTTGGCTTTGCTCGGACTCGAGAAAAGTCCATTTGATTTTAATCGAGCTCAAGCTTTGAGTTTTGGCTCGTGAACCAGCTCTACTCAGCTCGTTGACATTCCTAACTAAGTATTAGCTTATGTAGATCTTGCATTGCAGGTGAGCATGGAACTACGTAGAGATCATGGCTAGCTATGAAGCTCTACGGGATTTCAGAGTTACATGGATGACAACCAGTAGGGTTATTTTGTTGGTTGTTGTTTTGAGCTTACAATCTATTATGTTATATTTTGAGGATCCTGTATTGTATAACTTTTGAAATGGCCTGTAGATATATTTATAACCTCAGAAAAAATATATGTTTGATTATGGTTATATGATCTTTAATTTTGATATACTATATGATCGTCACAGGTGATTAGGAGTTAACGAACAGGGACATAATTGTGAAGATGCTTGTTCCATTTTATCAAGTGGAAAAAAAATATAAGCAAAATTCTATGTTTAGGTCAAGTCATCAATTTCATTCCCACACAGGTTAATATATGGTTATGTATGTGAATGGGGTTTTGACACTGGGTTTGGTTTGAACTCTCATTTTTGCTTTCTTGGTATTCATATTAAGTCTTATTGTGGGCACCAAGGTATATCCGACAAAAGAGTGAACACATTGTGTCCAAAATCTGTTAAAGATGTAACAAAATGTGGTGAATGCTCAAAATACAATAAAATGAACAAAAACGCACAAACATATACTAAATTTTGCAGAAAGTCTTAAAATGTAAGAAACCATAAAAAATGTGCCAAAATGAAATAAAATGGCCGGAGAAAGTACCAAATTGTGTGATTTATTGAAAAAAAAAATATACACTCGAAATGTATGGACGGTATAATTTACCAAAGTGCATATTCCCATGAAGATCATTCAAGATTTAATTTGTTTACTTACCTTTTGATATACTCGACTAAATAATTTTAGATATTCTTATCAATTAAATAATGGTAGTTGTGTATCAAACTACATGAAATACAAACAAACTGTCTGAGAATACGTGAAATGCACAAGTGGTGCCAAAGCGCATGACGATGTACCATAATGGATCAAAATGAACAAAATGTACAAAACATGCATAACTATACAATACTACTATAAATTTGTCGAAGGGGCTAAATTTCACAAAAATATCTAAAATGTAAAAAAATAAGCTCATAAATGCTCCAATATGCAAGACATTAATGTGTCAGAAAAAATGTCTAAAAATAAGTCAAAACGCAGTAAAATGTACAAAATAAACAAAAATGCTCAAATAGTACCAAAGTGTACTAACTTTACTAAAATGCAAAAAAAAGTTCTAACTACATGTAATGTACCAAAAGACTCGTAGAGAACTGGTTCGTCGATGGAGTGTAAATTTGATTCAGATGTTTAATTTGTCGTTACATTCAATGTAAATTTCTAAATTTTTCGTAATGTGATTTAAACAAGAAGTAACAACCTATGACCTTTGACCTGTAAACTCAAGACTTGTTAATTGCACAAAGATATGTGACATCTAATTCATTGGGATCTGTTGACATTGATCAATGAGCTATATTATATAACTAGTAACATATAAATGGTGACAACCTATGAATAGTAACTTGTCAACTATAATCTGTGATTGGTAAATTGAAATTAATGATCTGCGTCAATTCTATTTGATCTATGACCTATGGACATTGAATTATAGCACATGAATTAACCATTTTATCGATTAGAATAAGGAAAACCCTATCACGTATTATTTATCAGTCACAAACTACCTATACGATTAGGTATTATTTATTGGTCACAAATTAACTATTTTATTGATTAGAATCACCTAAATAATTAGTCACAAATCTTCTTTATACAACCACAATCTAATCTAACTCAACCTCATCGCCACAACACCTACACCACGACCACTAGCATCATCACTACCAAAAGACCAACCAAAAACCTCACTGTCAGCACCAAAAAATCATACTAAAAATTTCATAGATAGGGTATAGCGATATCATCGTCATTGCGTGTGGTTTTGCTCCACAGACTCCCTGTACAGTGGCGAAGATGCAACTGGCACGCGCCTCCCTTACAGCGGCATTCGAAGGTGGTATTACAATGGCAGTGGTCTTCTGATGATGGTGGTCTTTCGGTGGGTCAATTGAGAGTATGGAGGAGAGAGAAAGAATGGAGAAAATGGGAAATGTCGAGTGATTAGGTTTAGTGGGGCTGAATGGGATAGGTAGAGGTGAGGTGGAGGTTGATTTGTAGATTAATTATAATTTTATTAATATTAAAAATTTAAATTATTGCCTAATTTCTGAATTTAAAAATTTTAAACTTGACTTTTGAATTGTAAAGTTAAAAAACAAGTTTGAGTGTAATTTCTAGTTATTGGACTTTTATTTTAAAAATTGAGGAAATGATTGCTTTGCTTCTTGCCTAAGTTTTTTTACCATTCTCCTCCCTTGAATTTCTATTTCTTCTCTAGTTTCTCCCCCTTCCTCTCCGAGTTTCTTCCTTCTTCTAGCTACCTTCTTTCGCTTTAGTTTCTTCTATTCTTACTTTCTTTTCTCTTCGAAATCTTCTATCAAAGAATTCATCCCATTGATCCTACATCAAAGAGGTATCAGAGGTAAACTTGAAAAATACTTCTAGATGTTGAACTCTATTGCTATTCCCCTCAAGGTATGCTTATTACTGAAAATTGGATTCGAAGAACTGCCATGAAAGAAAAGAAGGATAACTTGCTTAGCAACGCTAACCCTCGATCCAACTGTCCATAAGCCCTACACATATGACCTAGTCAAACTTAACAGCTTCTTCTATAGTACCACTCTCGTTGATCGTAGCAACCACACATCTTCATTGCTACTATCAACAACATTTACCACTTCCACAATCCTGAAGAGTACCCAATTTTTTTGCGAAAACCCAAAGCCACGGGCACTTCGACTTCTGAAATCATTGCCATAGAAATTATAGATTGTTGTTTGGGTCCTTTTTGCCCAAAATTTCCCTTTTCTGCATTTCTCACGTTGGGCCTCAATTCAGGCCCTATTTTTATTATGAGGCATAATTTGGATATTTAGCCCCCATTTGGCCCCCATTAAATTCAATTACATTACATTCAATTTTTCTCTCTCCTATTTTCAACCGCACAATCTTCCATAAAATAATATTACACATAAATCGAAAACTTTTTCTTTTTTTTCAAACTACTCATTTTTCAAAAAAATACTATTCCCCCCATTTTCATTTTCAGAAAATGGGGACCAAACGGGGGCTTAGTATTTTGTGTACTTGTTTACATAAGAATTTATATTTGATTAGTGGTTAAAAAAAGAAGAGAGAAGAAAAAAGTGAATAAAAAAAAAAGAAAAAATTTCAATACTATTTGCAACCTTTTTATTTTAGTTGATTGACATAGTAGTTCAATGAACAAAAATAGGAGTTACTATTTTTATTTATCTTTGGTTTATATTATGTAATTTTGAAATTACATCGATTAATTCTATCTGCTTTTTTTATTCTATTTTTACCTAAAATCACGTGACCATTCCTTAACTTGGTTAAATTCCCACTTTTTACCCACGTATTTTACGTAATTAAGGTTTTGACTAGTATTTAACCCTTGCTTTATTACTTTACATATATTAATAGTATTAGCTTGCATATTCGATTTTACTTAATCAAAAATTTTTAATTTAAATGCTGTGGTTGCTAATTTTTGTTGCTTCCATTTTGCTCCTATGAAACCCGCAAACGTATGGGATCGCGGATGCTAATCATCAACTGATAGCTTCCCCTTTTCTTGTCTCAATATAAAGTCTTGGTCTTCAGTTCCAATTTGATCGAGACAAGTAGTAGATTAAAGGAGTTGAGAATTATCGTCCTACAGGGAATAAATTTCAATTCAAGTTCACTAGTTATGTATGAAATCTAAATTATGTAAAAGAAAGAGATTTTGATTTTATTAATACTAAATTAATCTAAAAAATATAAAAAAAAAAAAGTTTAGCTTTTATCAAATTGTGAATAATTGTATTTGATTCTTAATCCACTTATTTCTATCTATTTCAGTTCTTGATTTGTAATCTAGTTCCATATATGTGCTCTTACAATCGATAAAGTTAAAGCATCTAACTTTCTTTTTCAAGATAAATTAATTCTATCGTAACCACGACCTAAAGCTACTCCTAGCCAAATTCAAATAGTTATAATGTGTTAAATTTTAGATTTATCTATATGATTACACACGTTATAAAATGTTATTTCTCTAAATTTATTGTGAGTCTTTCAATACTATAACAAGCAACTAATTATCTAATTGGTGTCCAATCTATGTAAAATTAATCTAGAAACGTAAGAATTAAACTAAACTAATAATCTTGAGTTTAAAACAAATAAAAATACGATTTATCTTATCTAATACTAAAAGGGATCTAGCCTAACATGGTTTTAACTAAATTACAAGAAAAGCAATAAAAAAAATATCACCCAAATCATAAAAGAAAGCAAAAGATGTGATATTCAAGTCCAAGGTTGAAATCTTCATTTTTTATTTTTTATTTTATGTAGTTAGCTTCAATTCCTTGCTATGGCTTAATCTTTTTTTCTCAAAAGTGATGAATTGTTGACCTTTTGCTCTCGATGAATTTGATAATATTATTATGTATGAATAGGCAAGGGAGAGTTCTTTCAATGTGTAGCCCTTGTTTTTGTATTTATAAGAGCCAGGAAATAGGTCAAAATAGCTTCCAATTTGGGTTCAAAAGGAAATTGCTGATTCATCTACAAAAATACCATTGTGTTGGATTATGCATAACTCTCATACGTGCACTATTAAGCCAAATGGCTCCTGGGTTGGTGAAAACAGTATACCATGTGCGCACCAGTTTGAATCGTAGCGTCCTTGAGCAGCTTTAGGTATTTTGCTTATAACATTTTTTTTTCTTAATATCCAATTGAGGTGACTCAAAATAAGTTGGAAAGATAATTCCAAGAGCTACAATTCTTTTAGAATCACGATTTCTCCAATTCGAAAGTTTGCTATCCTAAAAATGAGTCTTGAGTTAAGGCTAAAAATTAGGAACTTAACTTTTTTGACTGAAAAATTGATTTGTGATAATATTTTGATTATATTCACTACTTTGACTTCAAGCCCCCATTTGGCTTCCATTAAATTCAATTACATTACATTATATTTTTCTCTCTCCCATTTTCAACCACACAATCTTCTATAAAATAATATTATACGTAAATCAAAAAAATTTCTTTTTCAACCACTCATTTTTCAAAAAAATACTATTCCATCCGTTTTCATTTCCAGGAAATGGGGGTCAAACGGGGGCCAAATTATATCCAATTCAACTATTGGATATCTACACTTTGTTCCTCAAATTTTGAATTTCTTTCCTTTTTGCCTTTTTTATTCATCTCTTCCAATTCCATCAATTTGCCTCGAGTTTTACCTAATAAACAAAATTAACATCTAGTTAAGTTATAAGTCATTAAAATCTACTACAATCAGTTTTCATTTACAACTTAGATAAGTGTATACACTTGTTGTTCATTTATCTCTCAGCACATCATTTAGCTAGGATTAATATTGCATGCAACTGCATAGTAGTCATCTTGTCACTTCTAATTCCAACACTTTGAATGTGGACCCTTTACAATTTGATGTATGCACTTGATAAATAGTGGCTATCCAAATCATCTAGGCCTATTTGCAAGATTGAACAATTTTAAGCAAACCCTTAGTTCAACTAACTTTCATAATTCTGAAAATGTTCCATAATAGATAATATAGTCATCGAGAAGGTGATAGAAATCATTTTCGACATGATTGTAGGGATCGGGATCTTAAGTGAGGACGAGACTATGACCATCACGGTACTCATTCACTTCCTCGCCATAAAGATTATTTTCTTTAGAGACAGTTAATGAAATGAACTTTTGATGGTTGCTTAGACTCTAGCCTTTTTACTCAATGGAATGCACTTACAAAGAAAAATTGGCTAGAGACTGAGAATTTAAGGAATTTCAAATGAAATGTAATGTCATTGAGAATGAGACACAGACTTTGAGTAGGTTTAATTAAGGCCTACAAGATGAGATTATGCATGAGCTTTTTCTTCGGGGTGTCACTACTTTTGATCGAGCTTACTCTTTAGCCCAAAATTTTATGTTTCTTATTAGGACTCCATATGAAAAATACGGATTAACAATCGTCCTTCCATCTTATCAACACCACCTCATCTCTTTACATCCCTCATAGGACCTTTCTACTCTAATGTTTATCTTATTTGGGAAAATAAAAGTAAAGCTCATTTCAAGGACTTCTTCTCCATATGGAAGGCGTACAAACAATCGTCCATCTTTCTCATTAGCGCCACCTCCTCTTGTTAAGTCTATTATAGGACCTCTCATGTCTATTGCTCTTCCTATGTGGGAAAATGAGGGTAAAGTTCTTGAAATTCAAATGATTTTTTCTCACTTGTAGTGCTTTAACTGTAAAGCTTTGGTTATATTTCTTCCAAATATCCTAGCCGAGCCTTAGTCAGTGAGGAATAAAAGGATGAAATAGATGAACCGTTAGAAGATCAAGTAACATAAACATGAAGATTTTGATTATTTGGATGATAGTGAAGACACC
>NW_019266643.1:0-6970 GCF_002742605.1 Olea europaea var. sylvestris
AAGTACTTTTAGGGAATGTAGCGACCGTTTTGGATTGAACTCACCACTTCGTCGTGACGTATGAGGGATTTTGGCGATTTTTCGAAAGAATGAGCATTTGCACATTTAGAACGCTTGGAGAGTCGGTGGACTAAGAATTGAGCGTAACTTTTGCCCAAGGTGTCCGTTTTTGGCCCACAAGAACTTTTTGGAAATGTAGCATCCGTTTTGGATTGAACTCACCACTTCGTCATGACGTACGAGGGATTTCGGCCATTTTTCGAAAGAATGAGCGCTTGCATATTTGGAACGCTTGGATAGTCGGCGTACGAAGAATCGAGCGTAACTTTTGCACACGGTGTCCGCTTTGGGCCCATAAGTACTTTTTTGAAATGTAGCGACCGTTTTGGATTGAACTCACGACTTCGTCTTGACGTATGAGGGATTTCGGCCATTTTTCGAAAGAATGAGCGCTTGCATATTTGGAACGCTTGGATAGTCGGCGTACGAAGAATCGAGCGTAACTTTTGCACACGGTGTCCGCTTTGGGCCCATAAGTACTTTTTTGAAATGTAGCGACCGTTTTGGATTGAACTCACGACTTCGTCTTGACGTATGAGGGATTTCGGCCATTTTTCGAAAGAATGAGCACTTGCATATTTGGAACGCTTGGATTGTCAACGTACGAAGAATTGAGCGTAACTTTTGCACACGGTGTCCGTTTTGGGCCCATAAGTACTTTTTTGAAATGTAGCGACCATTCTGGATTGAACTCACCACTTCGTCATGACGTACGAGGGATTTCGGCCATTTTTTGAAAGAATGAGCACTTGTATATTTCGAACGCTCGGATTGTCGGCGTACGAAGAATAGAGCGTAACTTTTGCCCACGGTGTCCGTTTTTGGCCCACAATAACTTTTTGGAATTGTAGCAACCGTTTTGGATTGAACTCACCACTTCATCGTGACGCATGAGGGATTTCAGCCATTTTTCGAAAGAATGAGCACTTGCATATTTGGAACGCTCGGATTGTCGACGTACGAAGAATTGAGCGTAACTTTTGCACGCAGTGTACGTTTTGGGCCCATAAGTACTTTTTGGAAATGTAGCGACCGTTTCGGATTCAACACACAACTCCATCGTGACGTACGAGGGATTACGGCCATTTTTTGAAAGAATGAGCACTTGCATATTTGGAACGCTTAGATTGTCGGCGTACTAAGAATTGAGCGTAACTTTTGCACACTGTGTACGTTTCGGGTCCATAAGTAGTTTTTGGAAATGTAGCGACCGTTTCGGATTCAACACACAACTCCATCATGACGTACGAGGGATTACGGCCATTTTTTGAAAGAATGAGCACTTGCATATTTGGAACGCTTGGATTGTCGATGTACGAAGAATTGAGCATAACTTTTGCACACGGTATTCAATTTGGGCCATAAGTACTTTTAGGAAACGTAGCGACCGTTTTGGATTGAACTCACCACTTCGTCGTGACGTATGAGGGATTTCGGCCATTTTTCGAAAGAATGAGCACTTGCATATTTGGAACGCTTGGGTTGTCGGCGTACGAAGAATTGAGCGTAACTTTTGCACACAATGTCCACTTTGGGCCCATAAGTAAATATAGCGACCGTTTTGGATTGAACTCACCACTTCTTCGTGACGTATGAGGGATTTTGGCCATTTTGCGAAAGAATGAGCACTTGCATAATTGGAACGCTTGAATTGTCGGCGTACGAAGAACCGAGCGTAACTTTTGCACACGGTGTCCATTTTGCCCCATAAGTACTTTTTGGAAATATAGCGACCGTTTTGGATTTAACTCACAACTTCGTCGTGATGTACGAGGGATTTTGGCCATTCTTCCAAAGAATGAGCGCTTGTACATCTAGAACGCTTGGAGATTCGATTGACGAAGAATTGAGCGTAACTTTTGCACACGGTGTCCGCTTTGGTCCCACAAGAACTTTTTGGAAATGTAGCGACTGTTTTGGATTGAACTCACAACTTCGTCGTGACGACGAGGGATTTCGGCCATTTTTCGAAAGAATGAGCACTTGCATATTTGGAACGCCTGGATTGTCGGCGTACGAAAAATTGAGCGTAACTTTTACACACGGTGTCCGTTTTGGGCACATAAGTACTTTTAGGAAATGTAGCGACCATTTTGGATTGAACTCACCACTTCTTCATGATGTATGAGGGATTTCAGCCATTTTTCGAAAAAATGAGTACTTGCATATTTGGAACGCTTGGGTTGTCGGCGTACGAAGAATTGAGCGTAATTTTTGCACACAGTGTCCGTTTTGGGCCCATAAGTACTTTTAGGAAATGTAGCGACCGTTTTGGATTGAACTCACCACTTCGTCGTGACGTATGAGGGATTTCGGCCATTTTGGGAAAGAATGAGCACTTGGATAATTGGAACGCTTGGATTGTCGACGTACGAAGAATTGAGCGTAACTTTTGCACACGGTGTCCGTTTTGGGCCCATAAGTACATTTTGGAAATGTAGCGACCGTTTCGGATTGAACTCACAACTTCGTCGTGACGTACGAGAGATTTTGGCCATTCTTTGAAAGAATGACCGCTTGTACGTTTAGAACGCTTGGAGATTCGACGGACGAAGAATTGAGCGTAACTTTTGCACACGGTGCCCGCTTTGGGCCTATAAGAACTTTTTGGAAATGTAGAGACCGTTTTGGATTGAACTCACATCTTCGTCGTGACGTACGAGGGATTTCGGCCATTTTTCGAAAGAATGGGCACTTGCATATTTGGAATGCTTGGATTGTCGGCGTACGAAGAATTGAGCGTAACTTTTGTACACAGTGTCCATTTTTAGCCGATAAGAACCTTTTGGAAATGTAGCGACCGTTTTGGATTTAACTCACCACTTCGTCGTGACGTACGAGGGATTTTGGCCTTTCTTCGAAAGAATGAGCGCTTGTATATTTAGAACGTTTGGAGAGTCGACGGACGAAGAATTGAGCGTAACTTTTGCACACGGTGTCCGCTTTGGGCCCATAAGAACTTTTTGGAAATGTAGCGACCGTTTTGGATTGAACTCTCCAATTCGTCGTGACGTATGAGGGATATCCGCAATTTTTTGAAAGAATGAGCACTTGCATATTTGGAACACTTGGATTGTCGGCATACGAAGAATTGAGCGTAACTTTTGCACACGGTGTCCGTTTTGGGCCCATAAGTACTTTTTGGAGATTTAGCGACCGTTTTTGATTGAACTCACCACTTCGTCGTGACATACGAGGGATTTCGGCCATTCTTAGAAAGAATGAGCACTTGCATATTTTGAACACTTGGATTTTCGGCGGACGAAGAATTGAGCGTAACTTTTGCACACGGTGTCCAATTTGGGCTCATAAGAACTTTTTGGAAATGTAGCGACCGTTTTGGATTGAACTCACCACTTCGTTGTGACGTATGAGGGATTTTGGCCATTTTTCGAAAGAATGAGCGCTTGCATATTTGGAACACTTGGATTGTCGACGTACGAAGAATTGAGCATAACTTTTACACATGGTGTCCGCCTTGGGCCCTTCAGTACTTGTTGGAAATGTAGCGACATTTCTGGATTGAACTCACCACTTCGGCGTGACGTAAGAGGGATTTCGGCCATTTTTCGAAAGAATGAGTACTTACATATTTCGAACGCTCGGATTGTCGGCGTACGAAGAAATGAGCGTAACTTTTGCACACGGTGTCCGTTTTGGGCCCATAAGTACTTTTTGGAAATGTAGCGACTGTTTTAGATTAAACACACAACTTCATCGTGATGTACGAGGGATTATGGCCATTTTTCAATAGAATGAGCACTTGCATATTTGGAGCGCTTAGATTGTCGGCGTAGGAAGAATTGAGCGTAACTTTTGCACACGGTGTCCGTTTTGGGCCCATAAGAACTTTTAGGAAATGTAGCGACCGTTTTGGATTGAACTCACCACTTCATCGTGATGTATGAGGGATTTCGGCCATTTTCCGAAAGAATGAGCACTTGCATAATTGGAACGCTTGGATTGTCAGCGTAAGAAGAATTGAGCGTAACTTTAGCACACGGTGTTCGTTTTGGGCCCATAAGTACTTTTTGGAAATGTAGCGACCGTTTTGGATTGAACTCACAACTTCGTCGTGACGTACTAGGGATTTTTGCCTTTCTTCAAAAGAATGAGCGCTTGTACATATAGAACGCTTGGAGAGTCGGCAGACGAAGAATTGAGCGTAACTTTTGCACACGGTGTCCGCTTTGGGCCTATAAGAACCTTTTGGAAATGTAGCGACCATTATGGATTGAACTCACAACTTCGTCGTGACGTACAAGGGATTTCAGCCATTTTTCGAAAGAATGAGCACTTGCGTAATTGGAACGCTTGGATTGTCGACGTACGAAGAATTGAGCGTAACTTTTGCACAAAGTGTCCATTTTGGGCTCATAAGAACTTTTTAGAAATGTAGCGACCGTTTTGGATTGAACTCACCACTTCGTCATGACGTATGAGGGATTGCGACCATTGTTCGAAAGAACGAGCACTTGCATGTCTGGAACGCTTGGATTGTCGGCGAATGAAGAATTGAGCGTAACTTCTGCACACGGTGTCCGTTTTGGGCCCATAAGTACTTTTTGGAAATGTAGCAACCGTTTTTGATTTAACTCATCACTTCATCGTGACGTACGAGGGATTTATGCCATTCTTCAAAAGAATGAGCGCCTGTATATTTAGAATGCTTGGAGAGTCGGCGGACGAAGAATTGAGCGTAACTTTTGCACACGGTGTCCGTTTTGAGCCCATAAGAACTTTTTGGAAATGTAACGACCATTTTGGATTAAACTCACCACTTCGTCGTGACGTATGAGGGATTTTGGCCACTTTTCAAAAGAGTGAGCACTTGCATATTTGGAACACTTGGATTGTCGGCGGACGAAGAATTGAGCGTAACTTTTGCACACGGTGTCCGTTTTGGGCCCATAAGTACTTTTTGGAAATGTAGCGACCGTTTCGGATTAAACACACAACTTCATCATGACGTATGAGGGATTACGGCCATTTTTCAAAAGAATGAGCACTTGCATATTTGGAGCGCTTGGATTGTTGGCGTACGAAAAATTGAGCGTAACGTTTGCACACGGTGTCCATTTTGGGCCCATAGGAACTTTTAGGAAATGTAGCGATCGTTTTGGATTGACCTCACCACTTCGTCGTGACGTATGAGAGATTTCGGCCATTTTTCGAAAGAATGAGTACTTGCATATTTCGAACGCTTGGATTGTCGGCGTACGAAGAATTGAGCGTAACTTTTGCACACGATGTCCGTTTTGGGCCAACAAGTACTTTTAGGAAATGTAGCGACCATTTTAGATTGAACTCACGACTTCGTTGTGACGTACGAGGGATTTTGGCCATTCTTCAAAAGAATGAGCGCTTGTATATTTAGAACGCTTGGAGAGCCAGCGGACGAAGAATTTAGCGTAACTTTTGCACACGGTGTCCGCTTTGGGCCCATAAGTACTTTTTGGAAATGTAGCGACTATTTTGGATTGAACTCACAACTTCGTCGTCACGTACGAGGGATTTTGGCCTTTCTTCAAAAGAATGAGCGCTTGTATATTTAGAATGCTTGGAGAGCCGACGGACGAAGAATTGGGCGTAACTTTTGCACACGGTGTCCGCTTTAGGCCCATAAGAACTTTTTGGAAATGTAGCGACCGTTATGGATTGAACTCACCACTTCGTCGTGACGTGCGAGGGATTTCGACCATTTTTCAAAAGAATGAGCACTTGCATATTTGGAACGCTTGGATTGGCGACGTACGAAGAATTGAGCGTAACTTTTGCACACGGTGTTCGCTTTGGGCCCATAAGAACTTTTTGGAAATGTAGCGACTGCTTTGGATTGAACTCACCACTTCGTCGTGACGTATGAGGGATTTCGGCCATTTTTCGAAAGAATGAGCACTTGCGTATTTGTAACGCTTGGATTGTCGACGGACGAAGAATTGAGCGTAACTTTTGCACACGGTGTCCACTATGAGCCCATAAGTACTTTTTCGAAATGTGGCGACCATTTCGGATTAAACACACAACTTCATCGTGACGTACGAGGGATTACGGCGATTTTTGGAAAGAATGAGCACTTGCATATTTGGAACGCTCGGATTGTCGACGTACGAAGAATTGAGCGTAACTTTTGCACACGGTGTCCGTTTTGGGCCCATAAGTATTTTTAGGAAATGTAGCGACCGTTTTGGATAGAACTCACCACTTCGTCATGACGTATGAGAGATTTCGGCCATTTTTCAAAAGAATGAGCACTTACGTATTTGGAACGCTTGGATTGTCGACGTACGAAGAATTGAGCGTAACTTTTGCACACGGTGTCTGTTTTGGGCCCATAAGTACTTTTAGAAAATGTAGCGACCGTTTTGGATTGAACTCATCACTTCGTCGTGATGTACGAGGGATTTTGGCCATTCTTCGAAAGAATGAGCACTTGTATATTTAGAATGCTTGGAGAGTCGGGAGACGAAGAATTGAGCGTAACTTTTGCACACGGTGTCCGATTTGGGTGCATAAGAACTTTTTGGAAATGTAGCGATCGTTTTGAATTGAACTCACCACTTCATCGTGACGTATAAGGGATTTTGGCGATTTTTCGAAAGAATGAGCATTTGCATATTTAGAACGCTTGGATAGTCGGCGGACTAAGAATTGAGCGTAACTTTTGCACACGGCGTCAATTTTTGGCCAACAAGAACTTTTTGGAAATGTAGCAACCGTTTTGGATTGAACTCACCACTTCGTTAGGACGTATGAGGGATTTCGACCATTTTTCAAAAGAATGAGCCCTTGCTTATTTGGAACGCTCGGATTGTCAGCGTACGAAAAATTGAGCGTAACTTTTGCACACGGTGTCGGTTTTGGGCCCATAAGTACTTTTTGGAAATGTAGCGACCGTTTTCGATTGAAC
>NW_019266644.1:0-6969 GCF_002742605.1 Olea europaea var. sylvestris
TTTAGCCCATTCCGACACAGTCGCGAAAAATTACGAAATTGCCCCGGGCGCGATTTTCGTTTCCGATCAACCAGTCAAATTTTCGCCCATTCCGACAAATTCAAGAAAAATGTCGAAATTGTCTCCGGGGCGATTTTTATTTTCGATCAACCAGTCAAATTTCAGCCCACTCCGACAGTCGCGAAAAATGACGAAATTGACCCGACGCGATTTTTGTTTCCGATCAACCTGTCAAATTTTAGCCCATTCCGACACAGTCGTGAAAAATGACGAAATTGCCCACGACGCGATTTCTGTTTCCGATCAACTCGTCAAATTTTAGCCAATTCCGACGGAGTTGAGAAAAATGACGAAATTCACCCTGCGCGATTTTTGTTCCCGATCAACCTGTCAAATTTTACCCATTCCGACACAGTCGCGAAAAATGACGATATTGCCCCCATTGCGATTCTTTTTTCCGATCAACCAGTCAAATTTGAGCCCATTCCGACACAGTCATGAAAAATGACGAAATTGCCCCTGAAACTGTTTTTGTTTCCGATCAACAGTCAAATTTTAGCCCTTTCCGACACAGTCGAGAAAAAGGACGAAATTGTCCCTGGCACGATTTTTATTTCCGATCAACCAGTCAAATTTCAGCCCATTCCGACAAAGTCGCGAAAAATGACAAAATTGCCCCCGGCGCGATTTTTGTTTCCGATCAACCAGTCAAATTTTAGCCCATTCGGACACAGTCGAGAAAAATGACGTAATTGTCCCCGACGCGATTTTTATTTCCGATCAACCAGTCAAATTTCAGCCCATTCCGACAAAGTCGCGAAAAATGACAAAATTGCCCCCGGCGCGATTTTTGTTTCCGGTCAACCAGTCCAATATTAGCCCTTTTCGACGCAGTTGCGAAAAATGACGAAAGTCACCCCGCCGCGATTTTTGTTCCGATCAACCGGTCAAATTTCAGCCCATTCCGACACAGTCGCGAAAAGTGACGAAATTGCCCCCGGCGCGATTTTTATTTCCGATCAACCAGTCAAATTTCAGCCCATTCCGACACAGTCGCGAAAAATGAAGAAATTGCCCCTGAAGCTATTTTCGTCAACAGTCAAATTTTAGCCCTTTTCGACATAGTCGAGAAAAATGACGAAATTGTCCCCGTCACGATTTTTATTTCCGATCAACCAGTCAAATTTCAGCCCATTTGGACACAGTCGTGAAAAATGACGAAATTGCCCCTGAAGCGATTTTTGTTTCCGATCAACAATCAAATTTTAGCCCTTTCCGACACAGTCGAGAAAAATGAAGAAATTGTCCGCGGCGCGATTTTTATTTCCGATCAACCAGTGAAATTTCAGCCCATTCCGATACAGTCGCGAAAAATGACGAAATTGCCTCCGGCGCGATTTTTGCTTCCGATCAACCAGTCCAATTTTAGCCCTTTCCGACGCAGTTGCGAAAAATGACGAAATTCACTCCTCCGCGATTTTTGTTCCCGATCAACCGGTCAAATTTCAGCCCATTCCGACACAGTCGCGAAAAGTGACGAAATTGCCCCCGACGCGATTTTTATTTCCGATCAACCAGTCAAATTTCGGCCCATTCCGACACAGTCGTGAAAAATGACGAAATTGCCCCCGGCGCGATTTTTGTTTCCAATGAACCAGTCAAATTTTAGCCCATTCTGACAAAGTCGAGAAAAATGACGTAATTGTCCCCGGCGCGATTTTTATTTCCGATCAACCAGTCAAATTTCAGCGCATTCCGACACAGTCGCGAAAAATGACGAAATTGCCCCCGGTGCGATTTTTGTTTCCGATCAACCAGTCAAATTTCAGCCAATTCCAACACAGTCGCGAAAAATGACTAAATTTCCCCCTTCGCGATTTTTGTTCCGATCAACCGGTCAAATTTCAGCCCATTCCGACACAGTCGCGAAAAGTGACGAAAATGCCCTCGGCGCGATTTTTATTTCGGATCAACCAGTCAAATTTCAGCCCATTCCGACACAGTCGCGAAAAATGACGAAATTGCCACCGTTGCGATTTTTGTTTCCAATCGACCAGTCAAATTTTAGCCCATTCTGCCACAGTCGAGAAAAATGACGAAATTGCCCCCGGCGCGATTTTTTGTTTCCGATCAACCTGTCCAATTTTAGCCCATTACGACACAGTCGCGAAAAATGACGAAATTGCCCACGGCGCGATTTTTGTTTCCGATCAACCAGTCAAATTTTTGCCCATTTCGACACAGTCGAGAAAAATGACGAAATTGCCCCCGACGCAATTTTTATATCCGTTCAGCTTGCCAAATTTCAGCCAATTCCGAAACAGTCATGAAAAATGACGAAATCGCCCCTGGCGCGATTTTGGTTTCCGATCAACCTGTCAAATTTTAGCCCATTCCGACACAGTCGGAAAAAATGACGAAATTGCCCCCGGCGCAATTTTTTTGTTTCCGATCAACTAGTCAAATTTTATCCCATTTCGACACAGTCGCGAAAAATGACTAAATTGCCCTCGACACGTTTTTTTGTTTCTTATCAACCTGTCAAATTTTAGCCCATTCCGACACAGTCGCGAAAAATTACGAAATTGCCCCGGGCGCGATTTTCGTTTCCGATCAACCAGTCAAATTTTAGCCCATTCCGACACATTTAAGAAAAATGTCGAAATTGTCTCGAGCGCGATTTTTATTTTCGATCAACCAGTCAAATTTCAGCCCATTCCGACAGTCGCGAAAAATGACGAAATTGCCCCCGGCGCGATTTTTTGTTTCCGATCAACCTGTCAAATTTTAGCCCATTCCGACACAGTCGCGAAAAATGACGAAATTGCCCCCGACGCGGTTTTTGTTTCTGATCAACCAGTCAAATTCTAGCCCACTCCGACACAGTCGAGAAAAATGACGAAATTGACCCCTGCGCGATTTTCATTTCCAATCAACCTGCCAAATTTCTGTCCATTCCGTCACAATCGCGAAAAATGACGAAATTGCCCCCGGCGCGATTTTTTGTTCCCGATCAACCTGTCAAATTTTAGCCCATTCCAACACAGTCGCGAAAAATGGCGAAATTGCCCCCGGCGCGATTTTTTGTTTCCGATCAACCTGTCAAATTTTAGCCCATTCCGACACAGTAGCGAAAAATGACGAAATTGCCACCGACGCGGTTTTTGTGTCTGATCAACCAGTCAAATTTTAGCCCACTCCGACACAGTCGAGAAAAATGACGAAATTGTCCCCTGCGCGATTTTCATTTCCAATCAACTTGCCAAATTTCTGTCCATTCGACACAGTCGCGAAAAATGACGAAATTGCCCCCGCGCGATTTTTTGTTTCCGATCAACCTGTCAAATTTTAGCCCATTACGACACAGTCGCGAAAAATGACGAAATTGCTCACGGCGCGATTTTTGTTTCCGATCAACTTGTCAAATTTTTGCCCATTTCGACACAGTCGAGAAAACTGACGAAATTGCCCCTGGCGCGATTTTTATATCCGTTCAGCTTGCCAAATTTCAGCCAATTCCGAAACAGTCGTGAAAAATGACGAAATCGCCCCTGGCGCTGTTTTTGTTTCCGATCAACAAGTCAAATTTTAGCCCATTCCAACACAGTCGAGAAAAATGACGAAATTGCCCCCGGAGCGATTTTTTTGTTTCCGATCGACTAGTCAAATTTTATCCCATTTCGACACAGTCGCGAAAAATGTCTAAAATTGCCCCCGACGAGGTTTTTTGTTTCCGATCAACCTGTCAAATTTTAGCCCATTCCGACACAGTCGAGAAAAATGACGAAATTGCCCCCGGCGTGATTTTTTTGGTTCCGATCAACCAGTCAAATTTCAGCCCATTTCGACAGTCGTGAAAAATGACGAAATCGCCCCTGGCGCGGTTTTTGTTTCCGATCAACCAGTCAAATTTTAGCCCATTCCGACACAGTCGAGAAAAGTGACGAAATTGCCCCCGGCGCAACTTTTTTGTTTCCGATCGACTAGTCAAATTTTATCCCATTTTGACACAGTCGAGAAAAATGACTACATTACCCCCGGCGCGATTTTTTGTTTCCGATCAACCAGTCAAATTTTAGCCCATTTCGACATAGTCGCGAAAAATTACGAAACTGCCCTGGGCGCGATTTTTTATTTCCGATCAACCAGTCAAATTTCAGCCCATTCCGACAGTCGCGAAAAGTGACGAAATTGCCCCGGCGCGATTTTTGTTTCCGATCAACCCGTCAAAGTTTAGCCAATTCCGACGCAGTAGCGAAAAATGACGAAATTCACCCGGCGCGGCTTTTGTTCCTGATCAAGCTGTCAAATTTGAGCCCATTCCGACACAGTCACGAAAAATGACGAAATTGCCCCCGGCGCGATTTTTTGTTTCCGATCAACCTGTCAAATTTTAGCCCATTCCGATACAGTCGCGAAAAATGACGAAATTGCCCCCGACGCGGTTTTTGTTTCTGATCAACCAGTCAAATTCTAGCCCACTCCGACACAGTCGAGAAAAATGACGAAATTGACCCCTGCGCGATTTTCATTTCCAATCAACCTGCCAAATTTCTGTCCATTCCGTCACAGTCGCGAAAAATGACGAAATTGCCCCCGGCGCGATTTTTTGTTTCCAATCAACCTGTCAAATTTTAGCCCATTCCGACACAGTCGCGAAAAATGACGAAATTGCCCCCGACGCGGTTTTTGTTTCTGATCAACCAGTCAAATTTTAGCCCACTCCGACACAGTCGAGAAAAATGACGAAATTGTCCCCTGCGCGATTTTCATTTCCAATCAACCTGCCAAATTTCTGTCCATTCCGACACAGTCGCGAAAAATGACTAAATTGCCCTCGGCACGTTTTTTTGTTTCCGATCAACCTGTCAAATTTTAGCCCATTCCGACACAGTCGCGAAAAATTACGAAATTGCCCCGGGCGCGATTTTCGTTTCCGATCAACCATTCAAATTTTAGCCCATTCCGACAAATTCAAGAAAAATGTCGAAATTGTCTCCGGGGCGATTTTTATTTTCGATCAACCAGTCAAATTTCAGCCCACTCCGACAGTCGCGAAAAATGACGAAATTGACTCGACGCGATTTTTGTTTCCGATCATCCCGTCAAAGTTTGGCCAATTTCGACGCAGTAGCGAAAAATGACGAAATTCACCCGGCGCGGTTTTTGTTCCCGATCAACCTGTCAAATTTGAGCCCATTCCGACACAGTCGCGAAAAATGACGAAATTGCCCCCGACGCGATTTTTTGTTTCCGATCAACCTGTCAAATTTTAGCCCATTCCGACACAGTCGCGAAAAATGACGAAATTGCCCCCGACGCGATTTTTGTTTCTGATCAACCAATCAAATTTTGGCCCACTCCGACACAGTCGAGAAAAATGACGAAATTGTCCCCAGCGCGATTTTCATTTCCAATCAACCTGCCAAATTTCTGTCCATTCCGACACATTCGCGAAAAATGACGAAATTGCCCCCGGCGCGATTTTTTGTTTCCGATCAACCTGTCAAATTTTAGCCCATTCCGACACAGTTGCGAAAAATGACGAAATTGCCCCGACGCGGTTTTTGTTTCTGATCAACCAATCAAATTTTAGCCCACTCCGACACAGTCGAGAAAAATGACAAAATTGTCCCCTGCGCGATTTTTATTTCCAATCAACCTGCCAAATTTCTGTCTATTCCGACACAGTGGCGAAAAATGACGAAATTGCCCCCCGCGCGATTTTTTGTTTCCGATCAACCTGTCAAATTTTAGCCATTCCGACACAGTGGCGAAAAATGACGAAATTGCCCCCGACGCGGTTTTTGTTTCTGATCAACCAGTCAAATTTTAGCCCACTCCGACACAGTCGAGAAAAATGACGAAATTGTCTCCTGCGCGATTTTTATTTCCAATCAACCTGCCAAATTTCTGTCCATTCTGACACAGTCGCGAAAAATGACGAAATTTCCCCGGCGCGATTTTTGTTTCCGATCAACCCGTCAAAGTTTAGCCAATTCCAACGCAGTAGCGAAAAATGATGAAATTCACTCGGCGCGGTTTTTGTTCCCGATCAACCTGTCAAATTTGAGCCCATTCCGACACAGTCGCGAAAAATGACGAAATTGTCCCCGGTGCGATTTTTTGTTTCCGATCAACCTGTCAAATTTGAGCCCATTCCGACACAGTCGCGAAAAATGACGAAATTGTCCCCGGTGCGATTTTTTGTTTCCGATCAACCTGTCAAATTTTAGCCCACTCCGACACAGTCGCGAAAAATGACGAAATTGCCCCCGACGCGGTTTTTGTTTCTGATCAACAAGGCAAATTTCAGCCTCTCCGACACAGTCGAGAAAAATGACGAAATTGTCCCCGACGCGATTTTTATTTCCAATCAACCTGCCAAATTTCAGTCCATTCCGACACAGTCGCGAAAAATGACGAAATTTACCCCGGCGCGATTTTTTGTTTCCGATCAACCTGTCAAATTTTAGCCCATTCCGACACAGTCGCGAAAAATGACGAAATTTACCCCGGCGCGATTTTTTGTTTCCGATCAACCTGTCAAATTTTAGCCCATTACGACACAGTCGCGAAAAATGGCGAAATTGCCCACGGCGCGATTTTTGTTTCCGATCAACCAGTCAAATTTTTGCCCATTTCGACACAGTCGAGAAAAATGATGAAATTGCCCCCGGCCCGATTTTTATATCCGTTCAGCTAGCCAAATTTCAGCCAATTCCGAAACAGTCGGGAAAAATGACGAAATCGCTCCTGGCGCGATTTTTGTTTCCGATCAACAAGTCAAATTTTAGCCCATTCCGACACAGGCGCGAAAAATGACGAAATTACCCCCGGTGCGATTTTTTGTTTCCGATCAACCTGTCAAATTTTAGCCCATTCGGACACAGTCGCGAAAAATGACGAAATTGCCCCCGACGCGGTTTTTGTTTCTGATCAACCAGTCAAATTTCAGCCCACTCCGAC
>NW_019266645.1:0-6966 GCF_002742605.1 Olea europaea var. sylvestris
CCCCCGGCGCGATTTTTGTTTCCGATCAACCTGTCAAATTTTAGCCAATTCCGACACAGGCGCGGAAAATGATGAAATTGCCCCCGGCGCGATTTTTGTTCCATATCAACCTGTCAAATTTGAGCACATTCCGACACAGTCGCGAAAAATGACGAAATTGACCCCGGCGCGATTTTTGTTTCCGATCAACCTGTCAAATTTCAGCCCACTCCGACACAGTCGTGAAAAATGACGAAATTGCCTCCGGCGCGATTTTTGTTTACGATCAAGCTGTCAAATTTTAGCGAATTCCGACACAGGCGCAAAAAATGACGAAATTGCCCCCGGCGCGATTTTTGTTCTCGATCAACCTGCCAAATTTGAGCACATTTCGACACAGTCGCGAAAAATGACAAAATTGACCCCGGCGCGATTTTTGTTTCCGATCAACCTGTCAAATTTCAGCCCACTCCGACACAGTCGCGAAAAATGAGGAGTTATCCCGGCGCGGTTTTTGTTTCCGATCAACCAATCAAATTTTAGCCCATTCCGACATCCTCCCGAAAAATGACGAAATTGCCCACGGCGCGAATTTTGTTTCCGATCAACCTGTCAAATTTTAGCCAATTCCGACACAGTTGCGAAAAATGACGAAATTCACCCGGCGCGGTTTTTGTTCCCGATCAACCTGTTAAATTTGAGCCCATTCCGACACAGTTGCGAAAAATGACGAAATTGCCCCCTTCGCGATTTTTGTTTCCGATCAACCTGTCAAATTTCAGCTTATTCCGACACAGTCGCAAAAAATGACGAAATTGCCCCCGGCGCGATTTTTGTTTCCGATCAACCTGTCAAATTTTAGCCAATTCCGATACAGGCGCGAAAAATGACGAAATTGCCCCCGGTGCGATTTTTGTTCCCGACCAACCTGTCAAATTTGAGCACATTCCGACACAGTCGCGAAAAATGACGAAATTGACCCCGGCGCGATTTTTGTTTCCGATCAACCTGTCAAATTTTAGCCAATTCCGATACAGTCGCGAAAAATGACGAAATTGACCCCGGCGCGATTTTTGTTTCCGATCAACCTGTCAAATTTCAGCCCACTCCAACACAGTCGTGAAAAATGACGAAATTGCCCCCGGCGCGATTTTTGTTTACGATCAAGCTGTCAAATTTTAGCCAATTCCGACACAGGCGCAAAAAATGACGAAATTGCCCCCGGCGCGATTTTTTTTCTCGATCAACCTGCCGAATTTTAGCACATTCCGACACAGTCACGAAAAATGACGAAATTGACCGCAAGATATAGCTTAAGTTCCTTACCTGCTATTGGAGCAATCATCACTGGGGCGTTCCCTGCGGAAGAGTGTTCAGTTCCATCAAGTGATTTTAGGCCAACTGGAAGGGTAAATCCAGCACCGACAAAGTCGCGAAAAATGAGGAGTTATCCTCGGCGCGGTTTTTGTTTTCGATCAACCAATCAAATTTTAGCCCATTCCGACATCCTCGCGAAAAATGACGAAATTGCCTACGGCGCGATTTTTGTTTCCGATCAACCTGTCAAATTTTAGCCCCCTCCGACACAGTCATGAAAAATGACGAAATTGCCCCCGGCGCGATTTTTGTTTACGATCAACCTGCCAAATTTTAGCCAATTCCGACACAGGCGCAAAAAATGACGAAATTGCCCCCGGCGCGATTTTTGTTCTCGATCAACCTGCCAAATTTGAGCACATCCGACACAGTCGCGAAAAATGACGAAATTGACCCCGGCGCGATTTTTGTTTCCGATCAACCTGTCAAATTTCAGCCCACTCCGACACAGTCGCGAAAAATGAGGAGTTATCCTCGGCGCGATTTTTGTTTCCGATCAACCAATCAAATTTTAGCCCATTCCGACATACTCGAGAAAAATGTCGAAATTGCCCACGGCGCGAATTTTGTTTTCGATCAACCTGTCAAATTTTAGCCAATTCCGACACAGTTGCAAAAAATGACGAAATTCACTCGGCGTGATTTTTGTCCCCGATCAACCTGTTAAATTTGAGCCCATTCCGACACAGTTCCGAAAAATGACGAAATTGCCCCGGCGCGATTTTGATCCCATTACGACACAGTCGAGAAAAATGAAGAAATTGCCCCCTTCTCGATTTTTGTTTCCGATCAACCTGTCAAATTTTAGCCAATTCCGACACAGTTGCGAAAAATGACGAAGTTCACCCGACGGGATTTTTGTTCCCGATCAGCCTGTTGAATTTGAGGCCATTTCGACACAGTATCGAAAAATGACGAAATGGCCCCTGGCGCGATTTTTGTTTCCTATCAACCTGTTGAATTTCAGCCCATTCCGACACAGTCGCGAAAAATGACGAAATTACCCCCGGCGCGATTTTTGTTTCCGATCAACCTGTCAAATTTTAGCCAATTCCGACACAGGCGCGAAAAATGACGAAATTGTCCTCGGCACGGTTTTTGTTCCCGATCAACCTGTCAAATTTGAGCACATTCCGACAAAGTCGCGAAAAATGACGAAATTTACCCGAGCCTGATTTTTGTTTCCGATCAACCTGTCAAATTTCAGCCCACTCCGACACAGTCGCGAAAAATGACAAAATTATCCCCTGCGCGGTTTTTGTTTCCGATCAATCTGTCTAATTTTAGCCCATTCCGACACCGTCGCGAAAAATGACGAAATTGCCCCCGGCGCGATTTTTGTTTCCGATCAACCTATCAATTTTCGCCAACTCCGACACAGTCACGAGAAATAACGAAATTACCCCCGGAGCGGTTTTTGTTCCATTTCAACCTGTTAAATTTGAGCACATTCCGGCACCATTGCAAAAAATGACAAAATTGCCCCCAGCGCGGTTTTTGTTTGCGATCAACCTGTCCAATTTTAGCCAATTCCGACACAGTCGCGAAAAATAACGAAATTGCCCTTGGCGCGGGTTTTGTTTACGATCAACCAGTCAAATTTTAGCCCACTTTGACACAGTCGAGAAAAATGATGAAATTGCCCCTGCGCGATTTTTATTTTCGATCGACCTGCAAAATTTCAGCCGATTCCGACACAGTCACGAAAAATGACGAAATTGACCCCGGCGCAATTTTTGTTCCCGATCAACCTGTCAAATTTGAGCCCAATCCGACACAGTCGCGAAAAATGACTAAATTGCCCCCAGTGCGATTTTTGTTTCTAATCAACCGGTCAAATTTCAGCCCATTCCGACACAGTCTCGAAAAATATCGAAATTGCCCCCGGCGCGATTTTTGTTTCCGATCAAGCTGTCAAATTTTAGCTAATTCCGACACAGACTCGAAAAATGACGAAATTGCCCCAGCGCGGTTTTTGTTCCCGATCAACCTGTCAAATTTGAGCCCATTCCGACACAGTCGCGAAAAATGGCAAAATTATCCCCTGCGCGGTTTTTGTTTCCGATCAATCTGTCTAATTTTAGCCCATTCCGACACCGTCGCAAAAAAGGACGAAATTGCCCCCCGGCGCGATTTTTGTTTCCGATCAACCTGTCAATTTTAGCCAACTCCGACACAGTCACGAGAAATAACGAAATTACCCCCGGAGCGATTTTTGTTCCCGATCAACCTGTTAAATTTGAGCACATTCCGACACCATTGCAAAAAATGACAAAATTGCCCCTAGCGCGGTTTTTGTTTGCGATCAACCTGTCCAATTTTAGCCAATTCCGACACAGTCGCGAAAAATAACGAAATTGCCCTTGGCGCGGGTTTTGTTTACGATCAACCAGTCAAATTTTAGCCCACTCCGACACAGTCGAGAGAAATGATGAAATTGCCCCCTGCGCGATTTTTATTTTCGATCGACCTACCAAATTTCAGCCCATTCCGACACAGTCACGAAAAATGACGAAATTGACCCCGGCGCGATTTTTGTTCCCGATCAACCAGTCAAATTTGAGCCCAATCCGACACAGTCGCGAAAAATGACGAAATTGACCCCGGCGCGATTTTTGTTTCTAATCAACCGGTCAAATTTCAGCCCATTCCGACACAGTCTCGAAAAATGACAAAATTGCCCCGGCGCGATTTTTGTTTCCGATCAAGCTGTCAAATTTTAGCCAATTCCGACACAGGCGCGAAAAATGACGAAATTGCCCCCGGGGCGGTTTTTGTTCCCGATCAACCTGTCAAATTTGAGCCCACTCCGACACAGTCGCGAAAAATGACGAAATTATCCCAGGCGCGATTTTTTTTTCCGATCAACTAGTCAACTTTTAGCCCATTCCGACACCGTCGCGAAAAATGACGAAATTGCCCCCGACGAGATTTTTGTTTCCGATCAACCTGTCAATTTTAGCCAACTCCTACACAGTCACAAGAAATAACGAAATTACCCCGGAGCGTTTTTGTTCCCGATCAACCTGTTAAATTTGAGCACATTCCGACACCATTGCAAAAAATGACAAAATAGCCCCCAGCGCGATTTTTGTTTGCTATCAACCTGTCCAATTTTAGCCAATTCCGACACAGTCACGAAAAATAACGAAATTGCCCTTGGCGCGGGTTTTGTTTACGATCAACCAGTCAAATTTTAGCCCACTCCGACACAGTCGAGAAAAATGATGAAATTGCCCCCTGCGCGATTTTTATTTTCGATCGACCTGCCAAAATTCAGCCCATTCCGACACAGTCACGAAAAATTGCGAAATTGACCCCGACGCGATTTTTGTTCCCGATCAACCAGTCAAATTTGAGCCCAATCCGACACAGTCGCGAAAAATGACGAAATTGACCCCGGTGCGATTTTTGTTTCTAATCAACCGGTCAAATTTCAGCCCATTCCGACACAGTCTCGAAAAATGACGAAATTGCCCCCGGCGCGATTTTTGTTTCCGATCAAGCTGTCAAATTTTAGCCAATTCCGACACAGGCGCGAAAAATGACGAGATTGCCCCCGGCGCGGTTTTTGTTCCCGATCAATCTGTCAAATTTGAGCCCATTCCGACACAGTCGCGAAAAATGACGAAATTGACCACGGCGCAATTTTTGTTTCCGATCAACCTGTCAAATTTCAGCCCACTCCGACACAGTCGCGAAAAATGACGAAATTATCCCAGGCGCGATTTTTGTTTCCGATCAACCTGTCAAATTTTAGCCAATTCCGACACAGTTGCGAAAAATGACGAAATTCACCCAACGCGGTTTTTGTTCCCGATCAACCTGTTAAATTTGAGACCATTCTGACTCAGTCGCGAAAAATGACGAAATTGCCCCCCGCGCGATTTTTGTTTCCGATCAACCTGTCAAATTTTAGCCCATTCCAACACAGTCGCGAAAATGACGAAATTGCCCCCGACGAGATTTTTGTTTCCGATCAACCTGTCAAATTTTAGCCAATTCCGACACAGTTGCGAAAAATGACGAAATTCACCCGGCGCGGTTTTTGTTGCCGATCAACCTGTTGAATTTGATCCCATTCCGACAGAGTATCGAAAAATGACGAAATCGCCCCTGGCGCGATTTTTGTTTCCGATCAACCTGTCAAATTTTAGCCCATTTCGACACAGTCGCGAAAAATAACGAAATTTCCCCCAACGCGATTTTTGTTTCCGATCAACCTGTCAAATTTTAGCCAATTCTGACACAGTTGCGAAAAATGACGAAATTGCCCATGGCGCGATTTTTGTTTCTGATCAACCTGTCAAATTTTAGCCCATTCCGACACAGTATCGAAAAATGACGAAATTGCCCATGGCGCGATTTTTGTTTCTGATCAACCTGTCAAATTTTAACCCATTCCGACACAGCCGCGAAAAATGACGAAATTGCCCCCGGCACGATTTTCGGTTCCGAACAACCTGTCAAATTTTAGCCAATTTCGACACAGTAGCGAAAAATAACGAAATTGCCCTTGGCGCGATTTTTGTTTCCGATCAACCAGTCAAATTTTAGCCCATTCCGACACAGTCGAGAAAAATGATGAAATCGCCTCCAGCGCGATTTTTATTTTCGATCAACCTGCCAAATTTCAGCCCATTCGGACACGGTCGCGAAAAATGACGAAATTGACCCCGACGAGATTTTTGTTCCCGATCAACCAGTCAAATTTGAGCCCATTCAGACACAGTCGCGAAAAATGACGAAATTGACCCCAGCGCGATTTTTGTTTCCGATCAACCTGTCGAATTTCAGCCCATTTCGACGCAGCCGCGAAAAATGACTAAATTGTCCACGGCGCGATTTTTGTTTCCGATCAACCTGTCAAATTTTAGCCAATTCCGACACAGGCGCGAAAAATGACGAAATTGCCCCCGGCACGGTTTTTGTTCCCGATCAACCTGTCAAATTTGAGCACATTTCGACACAGTCACGAAAAATAACGGAATTGCCCTTGGCCCGATTTTTGTTTCCGATCAACCAGTCAAATTTTAGCGCATTCCGACACAGTCGAGAATAATGATGAAATTGCCCCCAACGCGATTTTTATTTTCGATCCACCTGCCAAATTTCAGCCCATTCCGACACAGTCGCGAAAACTGACGAAATTGACCCCAGCGCGATTTTTGTTCCCAATCAACCAGTCAAATTTGAGCCCATTCCGACACAGTCGCGAAAAAGGACGAAATTGACCCCGGCGCGATTTTTTTTTCCGATCAACCTGTCAAATTTCAGCCTATTCCGACATAGTCGCAAAAAATGACGAAATTGCCCCCGACACGATTTTTGTTTCCGATCAACCTGTCAAATTTTAGCCAATTCCGACACAGGCGTGAAAAATGACGAAATTGCCCCCGGCGCGATTTTTGTTCCCGATCAACCTGTAAAATTTGAGCACATTCCGACACAGTCGCGAAAAATGTCGAAATTGACCCCGGCGCAATTTTTGTTTCCGATCAACCTGTCAAATTTCAGCTCATCCGACACAGTCGCAAAAAATGACGAAATTGCCCCCAGCGCGATTTTTGTTTCCGATCAACCAGTCAAATTTTAGCCAATTCCGACACA
>NW_019266646.1:0-6965 GCF_002742605.1 Olea europaea var. sylvestris
GTCGAGAAAAATGACAAAATTACCCCTGGCGAGATTTTTTTTTTCGATCAACCTGCCAAATTTCAGCCCATTCCGACATAGTCGAGAAAAATGACGAAACTGCCCTCGACTCGATTTTTGTTTCTGACCAAGCAGTCAAATTTTAGCCGATTCCGACGCCTTCGCGAAGAATGACGAAATTGCCCACGGTACGATTTTTGTTTCCAATCGACCTGTCAAATTTTTGTCGATTCCGACACCGTCGCGAAAAATGACGAAATTGGCCCCGGCGCGATTTTTGTTTCCGATCAACCTATCAAATTTTAGCCCACTCCGACACAGTCGCGAAAAATGAAGAAATTGCCCCCGGCGCGATTTTTGTTTCCGATCAACCAGTCAAATTTTAGCCGATTCCGACACCGTTGCGAAAAATGATGAAATTGCCCCTGGCGCGATTTTTGTTTTCGATCAACTTGTCAAATTTTAGCCAATTCCGACACAATTGCGAAAAATGGCGAAATTCACCAGGCTCGATTTTTGTTCCCGATCAACCTGTCAAATTTGAGCCCATTCCGACACAGTCGCGAACAAAGCCGAAATTGCCCCCGGCTCGATTTTTGTTTCCGATCAACCAGTCAAATTTTAGCCCATTCCGACACAGTCGCGAAACATGACGAAATTGCCCTCGGCGCGGTTTTTTGTTTCCGATCAACCTGTCAAATTTTAGCCCATTCCGACACCGTCGCGAAAAATGACGAAATTGCCCCCGTCGCGATTTTTGTTTCCGATCAACCTGTTAAATTTTAGCCAATTCCGTCAAAGTTGCGAAAAATGACAAAATTACCCCCGGCGTGGTTTTTGTTCCCGATCAACGTGTCAAATTTGAGCCCATTCCGACACAGTCGCAAAAAATGACGAAATTACCCCCGGCGCGATTTTTGGTTCCGATCGACTAGTCAAATTTTAGCTCATTCCGACACAGTCGAGAAAAATGACAAAATTACCCCCGGCGAGATTTTTGTTTTCGATCAACCTGCTAAATTTCAGCCCATTCCGACACAGTCTAGAAAATGAAGAAACTGCCCTCGACTCGATTTTTGTTTCCGAGCAACCAGTCAAATTTTAGCCGATTCCGACGCCTTCACGAAAAATGACGAAATTGCCCACGACACGATTTTTGTTTCCGATCGACCTGTCAAATTTTTGCCGATTCCGACACCTTCGCGAAAAATGACGAAATTGCCCCCGGCGCGATTTTTGTTTCCGATCAACCTATCAAAATTTAGCCCACTTCGACACAGTCGCGAAAAATGACGAAATTGCCCCCGGCGCGGTTTTTGTTTCCGATCAACCAGTCAAATTTTAGCCGATTCCGACACCATCGCGAAAAATGATGAAATTGCCCTCGGGGCGATTTTTGTTTTCGATCAACTTGTCAAATTTTAGCCAATTCTGACACAGTTGCGAAAAATGGCGAAATTCACCCGGTGCTGTTTTTGTTCCCGATCAACCTGTCAAATTTGAGCCCATTCCGACACAGTCGCGAAAAAAGCCGAAATTGCCCCCGGCTCGATTTTTGTTTCCGATCAACCAGTCAAATTTTAGCCCATTCCGACACAGTCGCGAAACATGACTAAATTGCCCTCGGCGCGATTTTTTGTTTCCGATCAACCTGTCAAATTTTAGCCCATTCCGACACCGTCGCGAAAAATGACGAAATTGCCCCCGGCGCGATTTTTGTTTCCGATCAACCTGTCAAATTTTAGCCAATTCCGACAAAGTTGCGAAAAATGACAAAATTACCCCCGGCGTGGTTTTTGTTCCCGATCAACGTGTCAAATTTGAGCGCATTCCGACACAGTCACAAAAAATGACGAAATTACCCCCGGCGCGATTTTTTGTACCGATCGACCAGTCAAATTTTAGCTCATTCCGACACAGTCGAGAAAAATAACAAAATTACCCCCGGCGAGATTTTTATTTTCGATCAACCTGCCAAATTTCAGCCCATTCCGACACAGTCGAGAAAATGACGAAACTGCCCTCGGCTCGATTTTTGTTTCCGAGCAACCAGTCAAATTTTAGCCGATTCCGCCGCCTTCGAGAAAAATGACGAAATTGCCTACGGCACGATTTTTGTTTCCGATCGACCTGTCAAATTTTTGCCGATTCCGACACCGTCGCGAAAAATGACGAAATTGCCCCCGGCGCGATTTTTGTTTCCGATCAACCTATCAAATTTTAGCCCACTCCGACACAGTCGCGAAAAATGACGAAATTGCCCCCGGCGCGATTTTTGTTTCCGATCAACCTATCAAATTTTAGCCCACTCCGACACAGTCGCGAAAAATGACGAAATTGCCCCCGGCGCGATTTTTGTTTCCTATCAACCAGTCAAATTTTAGCCGATTCCGACACCGTCACGAAAAATGATGAAATTGCCCCTGGCGCGATTTTTGTTTTCGATCAACTTGTCAAATTTTAGCCAATTCCGACACAGTTGCGAAAAATGGCGAAATTCACCCGGCGCGGTTTTTGTTCCCGATCAACCTGTCAAATTTGAGCCCATTCCAACCCAGTTGCGAAAAAAGTCGAAATTACCCCCGGCTCGATTTTTGTTTCCGATCAACCAGTCAAATTTTAGCCCATTCCGACATAGCTGCGAAACATGACGAAATTGCCCCCGACGCGGTTTTTTGTTTCCAATCAACCTCTCAAATTTTAGCCCATTCCGACACAGTCGCGAAGGATGACGAAATTGCCCCTGGAGCGATTTTTTTCCGATCAACCAGTCAAATTTTAGCCCATTCCGACACCTTCGCGAAACATGTCGAATTTGCCACCGGCGCGATTTTTGTTTACGATCAACCAGTCAAATTTCAGCCCGTTCCGACACCGTCGTGAAAAATGACGAAATTGCCCCCGGCGCTGTTTTTGTTTCCGATCAACATCTCTAATTTTAGCCCATTCCGACACCGTCGCGAAAACTGACGAAATTGTCCCCGGCGCGATTTTTGTTTCCGATCAACCTGTCAAATTTTAGCCAATTCCGACACAGTTGCGAAAAATGGCGAAATTCACCCGGCGCGGTTTTTGTTCCCGATCAACGTGTTAAATTTGAGCCCATTCCGACACAGTCGCAAAAAATGACAAAATTACCCACGGCTCGATTTTTGGTTCCGATCAACCAGTCAAATTTTAGCTCATTCCGACACAGTCGAGAAAAATGATAAAATTACCCTTGGCGAGATTTTTATTTTCGATCAACCTGCCAAATTTCAGCCCATTCCGGCACAGTCGAGAAAACTGATGAAATTGCCCTAGGAGCGGTTTTTTTTTCCGATCAACCAGTCAAATTTCAGCCAATTTCGACACAGCTGCGAAAAATGACGAAATTACCCCCGGCGCGATTTCTATTCCCAATCAACCTGTCAAATTTGAACCCATTCCGACATAGATGTAAAAAATGACGAAATTGCCCCTGGCGAGATTTTTGTTTCCGATCATCCTATCAAATTTTAGCCTATTCCGACACAGTCACGAAAAACGACAAAATTGCCCGCGGCGCGGTTTTTTGTCTCCAATAAACCAGTCAAATTTTAGTCCATTCCGACACAGTCGAGAAAAATGTCGAAATTGCCTGCGGCGCGATTTTTATTTCCGATCAACCTGCCAAATTTCCGCCCATTCCAGCACAGTCGAGAAAACTGACGAAATTGCCCCCGGAGCGATTTTTTTTCCGATCAACCAGTCAAATTTTAGCCCATTCTGACGCCATCGCGAAAAATGTTGAAATTGCCCCCGGCGCGATTTTTGTTTCCGATCAACCTGTCAAATTTTAGCCCATTCCGACACAGTCGCGAAAAATGAGGAAATTGCCACCTGTGCGATTTTTTGTTTCCGATCAACCTGTCAAGTTTTTGCCCATTCCGAGACAGTCGCGAAAAATGACGAAATTGCCCCTGGCGCGATTTTTGTTTCCGATCAACCAGTCAAATTTTCGCCGATTCCGACACCGTCGCGAAAAATGAGGAAATTGCCCCCGGCGCGGTTTTTGTTTCCGATCAACCTATCAAATTTTAGCCGATTCCTACACAGTCGCGAAAAATGATGAAATTGCCCCCGGCGCGATTTTTGTTTTCGATAAACTTGTCAAATTTTAGCCAATTCCGACACAGTTGCGAAAAATGGCGAAATTCACCCGACGCGGTTTTTGTTCCCGATCAACGTGTCAAATTTGAGCCCATTCCGACACAGTCGCGAAAAATGCAAAAATTACCCCGGCTCGATTTTTGTTTCCGATCAACCAGTCAAATTTTAGCCCACTCCGACACAGTCGCGAAGGATGACGAAATTGCCCTTGGAGCGATTTTTTTTCCGATCAACCAGTCAAATTTTAGCCCATTCCGACACCTTCGCGAAACATGTCGAATTTGCCACCAACGCGATTTTTGTACCCGATCAACCAGTCAAATTTTAGCCCATTCCGACGCCGTCGCGAAAAATGACGAAATTGCCCCCGGTGCGATTTTTTGTTTCCGACCAACCTATCAAATTTTAACCCATTCCGACACCGTCGCGAAAAATGACGAAATTGCCCCTGGAGCGATTTTTGTTTCCGATCAACCTGTCAAATTTCAGCCAATTCCGACAAAGTTGCGAAAAATAACAAAATTACCCCCGGCGTGGTTTTTGTTCCCGATCAACGTGTCAAATTTGAGCCCATTCCGACACAGTCGCAAAAAATGACAAAATTACCCCGGCGCGATTTTTGGTTCCGATCAACCAGTCAAATTTTAGCTCATTCCGACACAGTCAAGAAAATTGACAAAATTACCCCCGGCGAGATTTTTATTTCGATCAACCTGCCAAATTTCAGCCCATTCCGACACAGTCGAGAAAAATGACGAAACTGCCCTCGACTCGATTTTTGTTTCTGACCAACCAATCAAATTTTAGCCGATTCTGACTCTTTCGCGAAAAATGACGAAATTGCCCACGGCACGATTTTTGTTTCCGATCGTCCTGTCAAATTTTTACCGATTCCGACACCGTCGGGAAAAATGACGAAATTGCCCCCGACGCGGTTTTTGTTTCCGATCAACCTATCAAATTTTAGCCCACTCCGACACAGTCGCGAAAAATTACGAAATTGCCCCCTGCGCGGTTTTTGTTTCCGATCAACCTATCAAATTTTAGCCCACTCCGACACAGTCGCGAAAAATTACGAAATTGCCCCCTGCGCGGTTTTTGTTTCCGATCAACCTATCAAATTTTAGCCCACTCCGACACAGTCGCGAAAAATTACGAAATTGCCCCCTGCGCGGTTTTTGTTTCCGATCAACCAGTCAAATTTTAGCCAATTCCGACACAGTTGCGAAAAATGGCGAAATTCACCCGGCGCGATTTTTGTTCCCGATCAACCTGTCAAATTTGAGCCCATTCCGACACAGTCACGAAAAAAGCCGAAATTGCCCCCGGCTCCATTTTTTTTTCCGATCAACCAGTCAAATTTTAGCCCATTCCGACACAGTCGCGAAACATGACGAAATTGCCCCCAGCGCGGTTTTTTTGTTTCCAATCAACCTCTCAAATTTTAGCCCATTCCGACACAGTCGCGAAGGATGACGAAATTGCCCCTGGAGCGATTTTTTCCGATCAACCAGTCAAATTTTAGCCCATTCCGACACCTTCGCGAAACATGTCGAATTTGCCACCGGCGCGATTTTTGTTTCCGATCAACCAGTCAAATTTCAGCCCATTCCGACGCCGTCGCGAAAAATGACGAAACTGCCCTCGGTGCGATTTTTTTTTCCGATCAACATGTTAAATTTTAGCCCATTCCGACACCGTCGCGAAAAATGACGAAATTGCCCTCGGCGCGATTTTTGTTCCCGATCAACCTGTCAAATTTTAGCCAATTCCGACGAAGTTGCGAAAAATAACAAAATTACCCGCGGCGTGGTTTTTGTTCCCGATCAACGTGTCAAATTGTGCCCATTCCGACACAGTCGCAAAAAATGACGAAATTACCCCCGGCGCGATTTTTGGTTCCGATCAACCAGTCAAATTTTAGCTCATTCCGACACAGTCGAGAAAAATGACAAAATTACCCCCGGCGAGATTTTTATTTTCGATCAACCTGCCAAAATTTCAGCCCATTCCGACACAGTCGAGAAAAATGACGGAACTGCCCTTGACTCGATTTTTGTTTCCGACCAACCAGTCAAATTTTAGCCGATTCCGACGCCTTCGCGAAAAATGACGAAATTGCCCACGGTACGATTTTCGTTTCCGATAGACCTGTCAAATTTTTGCCGATTCCGACACCGTCGCAAAAAATGACGAAATTGCCCCTGTCGCGACTTTTGTTTCCGATCAACCTATCAAATTTTAGCCCACTCCGACACAGTCGCGAAAAATGACGAAATTGCCCCCGGCGCGATTTTTGTTTCCGATCAACAGTCAAATTTTAGGCGATTCCGACACCGTCGCGAAAAATGATGAAATTGCCCCTGGCGCGATTTTTGTTTTCGATCAACTTGTCAAATTTTAGCCAATTCCGACACAGTTGCGAAAAATGGCGAAATTCACCCGGCGCGGTTTTTGTTCCCGATCAACCTGTCAAATTTGAGCCCATTCCGACACAGTCGCGAAACATGTTGAATTTGCCACCGGCGCGATTTTTGTTTCCGATCAACCAGTCAAATTTCAGCCCGTTCCGACGCCGTCGCGAAAAATGACAAAATTGCCCTCGGTGAGATTCTTTGTTTCCGATCAACCTGTCTAATTTTAGCCCATTCCGACACCGTCCCGAAAAATGACGAAATTGCCCCCGGCGCGATTTTTGTTTCCGATCAACCTGTCAAATTTTAGTCAATTCCGACAAAGTTGCGAAAAATAACAAAATTACCCCCGGCGTGGTTTTTGTTCCCGATGAACGTGTCAAATTTGAGCCCATTCCGACACAGTCGCAAAAAATGACG
>NW_019266647.1:0-6964 GCF_002742605.1 Olea europaea var. sylvestris
AAATGTTACAAAGTGCGCTATTTGACAAGGAAATGCGTCGCAATTGTTGAAATAAATAAATAATCCGTATATGTTTCTCCACAGGACAATAAATGTTACAAAGTGCATTATTTGACAAGGAAATGTGTCGCAATTGCTTAGGATCTTCCTCGATTGAATAGTCCTACTAGATTCTCTATATATGTATCTCTCTTATCTATATATGTGTATATATATATCCTTTGAATCGGGCATTTTTTTCACCGCATCAAACTGCTGAAAACTCATCACCCAACAATTTCCTTATAAATTGTGCCGTACTCAAGCCAATTCTCACACCCCACCCTACTTCTCTTTGAAAACCATGAAAGTTCCACTCTACGTTGAAGTGCTGGCAGTGCGAATAGTTGCCGGTCTCCTAGCCATTGGGGCGCTTGCATGCTAGATTCTGAGGCGCCGAAATGAAGGAGATAGCAAGTGTTGTGATAAATTTCAGGTCATAGGCATTAACTTTTGATTTTTGCAATGAAAAAGCATGTTTATGCTTTAGCTATCCATAATGTAAGCATCTTGGCTTTGAAATTAGAATAATGCCCCTTGGCCAGGTCCATGACAGGAGGTGAGGCAACGGGGTGTTGTGGTAGGGTTGAGATTGGACGTTGTGTGTTTTTTCTTTTTTTTCTTTTTCAAATTGTCCAATCATGTATTGATATGTCATATGTGTCTCTTTCGTCGTTGAGTCTGACTCTGTTATTGTACCAAGATTGTTAAAATAAAGATATTATTGAACATCCTACTTAGAATCATGTTTGGTGTATAATCTTGTTTACAGTTTGCCACATGGTAAACTCTCATTTAAAAAGAAAAACTGTTTTTTCATCAAATCACTTTTTGATAACAATACAAGTGTGTACAAATGGCAAAATCCTATTAAAAAATATAAATTTAACCTAATTTTGATTTTTTAATATTGATGTGGTTTTAAGCAGTGGATGTAAAGGTTTCTTCACAAATGGTAGGATTATATCGATGTTTCTGTATCTCTTTCTTTAATGCTTCTTCTTCGTTAAATTCATGAAACATAAAATCTGACTTTTATTTGATCACTGTAAAAGATTAGCCCCAATACCCACATTGAATTTTACAAATTTGCCAAAGATTTAACGTGTTCGAGTTAAAAAAGAGGATGGTTTTATTAAGCTATATTGTCTTTAACACGTTATTCACGTGAAATTTTACTTTAATATGGATCCCGACTCACTTGAGAAAAGTTATAATTACGCTGGACAATAATAAAGAAGGTAGAGAAACTAAACTATATCAGTTTTAACACGTTACTCACATTGTCACTATATAACATTACCTTAAAATGATCATAATTTATCACGTTCCTAATTTTATCTCACATTATGAATTGATATATCCAAAAATGATAAGGAAAAAAGAGATGAATTTTTAAATGCCATTTCTTTTATAGGAACGCATATTATAAACTTGCATCACGTGCATAGGTTAACTTACATTTGCTCATTTACATTATTCTCTTATTTTCATATGATAATATATAGCTAAACAGTAAATGAGGTGACTGCTCATTTACATTATTTTCTTATTTTAACGTGGGGTCGACACATCCGACTAATGCCGACCGATTAAATGAAAACATCGAAAATAGACTACATTAATGTTTCATTCCCAATTAATGCAGAAAATATGTTAAAATTGGGAAATTCTTTTGTCGAATTTTCATTTAGCACATGTTAAATACGAGTTTATATTATAACACAAGGGGAAAAACAAACAAGAAAAGAAAAAAAGAAAAAAATCATCTGGGAAATATATTGTCTCCATTTGGTAAAGTTTATAAAACATTTACAAACGGGTTAATTTCACAAACAGAGGGTAACTGTTGGTCACGATAGTAAATGACAAATCCCAACGATTCCCTCAACTGATCATCTAGTTTTGTCGTTTTAGGTCAAAAAAGAATTGAAAAGTGGCTAAAAAGAAAATTTAATGTGCTTTAATGGGGAGGCCAAACATCTGTATGAATTCGTTATGTTTTGCAAAAACTGAGGACAATTCTATCTCTAAATAGTCTTCAGATTTAATACTACGTACCTGTAAAACTTAATTCTCTTTGAAAATCATGAAGATTACGGTCTACCTGGAATTTCAGTACCAGTAGCTTTCTGTCTCGTAGCTATTGGGGCGCTTGGATACTGGATGATATAGAGGCGTCGTGGAGATGGGTGTAATCAGGCACCGTTGTGTCAGAACGTTCAGATTGTAGGGATGAATTTTTGATTTTTTACTTCTGTTATGGTTGTAAGTAACTATCCATTATTTCAAACCTTTTGATTCTTACTTGTGCTATGGTTTAAAGCTCAAAATTAAGTATTTATGTTTATGTTTTAGGGTATGATGATCAAGCTGGAGGTTCAAAGCTATCCATTATGTCAAGATGTTTTAGGGTTTGAAATGGTGATGTGAGTTTTCGCTGTTCGGTTATATCGTGTGAATAAAGAACAGATTTAGCCGTTCGGTTATATCGTGTGAATAAAGAATAGAATAGATTTAGCCGTTTGGTTATATCGTGTGAATAAAGAATAGATTTAGACGTTCGATTATATCTATGTCTTTGTAACAGTTTTCGTTAATGCTTGTTCTTCGTTAAATTCATGGACCAGTTTCCATGAAATACAAAATGTTCGGTTATATCTACGTCTTTCTAATAGTTTTCGTTAATGCTTCTTCTTCGTTAAATTCATGAATCAATTTCCATGAAATACAAAATATGAGGTTTGTTCCATCACTTCCTTCGATGTTTTCTCCGCGTCGTATTTTTAGCCTATTTTCTCCGCACCAGCAACGAAGCCGCAGTTATTTGTAGCGTATTTTACAGATAGGAGTGTTAGTCTTATGAAATGAATCTCTTGTTACAAATTGTTAAGGATGGTATGAAGGGAAACTAAAGTTGCTGTTTTCAAATTTCAGGATGAAAATGCGCTAAATGTTCCTAAATGTCATTAATAAGTTTGTTGACTGTGAATATTCTACTAAAGCTCTTTTGAGATTTGTGTATGGAATGGCATCAAGTCTGTAAAAGGAAAATAATAAAGGCAGAAAAAAGACTGAATGGTTTGAAATAGTAATGCAGAAAGTGAATTTTGAATGCAAAAACAACGGAAAAGGAGATGCCAACTTGATGATTTAAGATTATGAAGCAAAAGGGAATAAAGCTGTCTTTTTATGCAGATGAGCAGATCACAAGTTATTGTCTTCTCGCAGGTACAGAGAAAACCAGTCCTTTCTATTCTTCAGCTAATTTGGAGAAGAAACTTTTGAGTTTCAAGAGGGAGAATCTAAAGGACTTGGGTGGGTTGTATATGATGACGTCTTCAGGCACGCCTTGAATACAGATGTTGGTAATTGGTACAGAGATTTATAGTGTTTGTTTGGAAAAATCTTTTGTTGGTCGGGTTGTGATGTTGCCCATTCTTGAGACATGGACGTACAAGTAGAAACAGGACCATTCTTTGTCAATTTTCTTTGCAGTGGTCGAGCTTTAATGTGTGGAGTTCGTGAATTCAAGTTTCGTCGTCATTTATTTGTCACTAGTTTGCACATAAAGCTACACATCAAAGGTAAAATATAAATAAATAAATTAAGTTACACAATAATATTACTATTCCAAAACTATTCAACCCAGTGATATGCATAACACGTGAAACAAAGTTTTGGAATAGCGATTTTCAACCCAGATAAGATTGTAATATTACATTTTTTTAAGCTAATGATGGATGAGATTCCAAAATCGACATTCATCACACGACCGATCTATCTAATCAAAATCTATAGATTTGGCCTAAATCATTATTACAAATCTGGTAGCATTCTATTAAAAGTTTAGTATGTAGACTCTTTAAAATAAAAAGTATTTAATATTTAAAAAGTTTCGTGTTGCTCTTAAAAATGGAATTTATAGTTTTGGGTTAATTATGCCATTGATGAATGACATGTCATACTAATAGTCACTCGGTAAAAAAATAACATGAAATCTTGTGTGGCACCATAATATTATTTATTTCTTCAAGTTAGCAAAAACCTTTATTAAAAAGAAATGCATGGGTTTCCTATACGATATAAGTCAAAATTTAGGATCAAAACTAAAGTTGCATTATCCTTTCTTATCCGAGTGTGTTTAGCCTCCAATTAAGCTCCCCAATTTTGCAAGCTTGGCATGATAAAATGATATTGGGTCATACGTTGATACTTAATGACGTGACATAGATTTTAATGTTAATTTTTACAAGTAATTGTTAGTGTAATAACTACAAACTAGAATGAGCAGATTGAGTGTTGTGGTAGGGTTGAGATTGGGTGTTGTGTTTTGTTCTGCAAATTTTTCAACCAGGTATTGATATGTGTCTCTTCCGTCATTGAATTTGACATTGACTATCAATATTGTTGAAATAAAGAGATTATTGAACATCCTAACTTAGAATCATGCTTGGTGTACAACCTTGTTTACACGTTACCACATGGCAAAGTCTATTTAACAGTTTAAAAAAGAGCTTTTTTTTTCATCCAATCACTTTTTGATAACAATTCAAGTGTGTACAAATTGGGTGTACAAATGGCAATATCCTATTAAAAAAATAGAAATTTAACCCAATTTTGATTTCTTAATATTGATGGGGTTTTAAGTAGTGGGTACGTATAAAGGTTTCTTCATAAATAGTAGTAGGATTATATCGACGTTTCTGTATCTCTTTCTTTAATGCTCCTTCTTCGTTAAATTCATGAAACATAAAATCTGACATTTATTTTATCACTGAAAGAGATTAGCCCCAATACCCACTTTTGAAAAAAAAGTGTAAATTTATTAACAATTTTTTTAACTAATCTAAAATGTCATTTTGAATAGACAAAAATAAATTATTAACAAAGAAAGAAATGAGTATTGAATAAGGGGTTTAGATAAATTAAATAGAATTTTTGAGTTTAGTTTTCAATAATGGGAATTACTAAATATTAAATAAAATAGAAAATGAGAGATTTAATTACAATTTCGACATAGTGGAGTACTAATTAGTATTATATGGAACCCATTTTCATTTTATACAAACGAAATCCTAAACAACCGTTACAAAGAGAGAAAGAATTGGAAAAAAAGAAATGAAAGAAAGAAAAAAATAAAGAAGAAGAAAAAGAAGGAAAAACCTGGCATCGCCGTTCTTCTCCACCCTCTTGGAGGCGACACTAAGTTTCTAAAGAGCGAAAATGGGAAAGAAGAGAAAGGAGAGTAAAGGAAAAGAGGAAAAAAAAGGAAAGAGGAAAGAAGAAGAAGTAAAAACGACGAAGTGTCCGGTTGAAATTTGGAGGATCTGACATATATTTCATATCCATGTCGTGTCCGACAAGGGTACTTCGACTATTTCGAAGAGTCCGAACATCAGAGGTGCCTTCATATCCATTCTGATAGGAAAAAAATGCTAGATCTTAACAATATTCAAGGCATTTTTTCTATCCTTTCTTACCCAGAAAAAGTAGGGCCTTAGCTCCATGATCTCCGTTTGCACTGTTAATATAAAAATTTTCCAATCCTAGTAACTTGGATCAAACATTTTGCATATTATTGTCATGTGTCATAGTCATCAATTTCCATGTGAGGTTTCAGTCTTTGAGGATGCTTGGTGGGAATTAAATTTAGATTTTTTAGTAGATTGTAATAGAAGTTTTTGAAATGTGTGGTTGCAATGTTGTGAAACCCATGAAAGATGTGGTTAATATTAATTGTTTGACTTTGATTTAGATTAAAATCAGATTTTAATCCAAACTGAACAGGTTCTCTATTTAAATATGAGGTATTATATTATATAGAGTACTACCTTATTTCTTACCTCTGAATCCCTAATCCGAAGATGAAATAGATCTTTGATTTGTTTCTGTTAGGGCTTATTTCCATATACTTGAAATATATCAGAAGTCAACTGAAGCTTCGAAGAAATTATTCCACAGCTGCTTATTAAAATGTGTTCAATTGCCTCTCAAAGTATTTTAGTTGCCGGAGAAATGTGCAATTAAATTATGTGATGCTTGTGATGTGCAAGCTCTACCACCTTTCTTGACATTAAAAATTGTGCTTAGATGTGGGCCTAGAGATATGCTAAAGAGATATATGGATGTAATGGCTGTTGTCCAACAGTATGGAAAACCAGATATATATTTTACTATAACATATAATCCAAATTGGCCAGAAATTAAGCAAGAACTTAAGCACAATGATGATGTTTAAAATCGTCTTGATCTAATTGTACGTATATTTAGAACAAAATTACAGGAGCTAAAAAATGATTTGTACAATGAAAAAAATTTCGGCCCTATTGTTGCCCATATATATATCATCGAATTTCAAAAAAGAGGACTCCCTCATGCACATCTATTGTTAATTTTAAATTCTGGTTACAAAATTTCTTCCGCTCAAAAAGTTGATAGAATAGTATCGTGTGAAATACCTGACAAGAATATACATTCTCATCTTCATTCTGTTATTGTTAAACATAATATGCATGGCCCTTGTAGAGACCTTAATCCAAAAAATGTATGTATGGAGGGAAAAAGAAGTTGTAAAAATAAATATCCTAAGGATTATTGTAATACTACTATATTCAATGATAACTCATATCCATTATATAGACGTCGTAATAATGATATTTCCATTAAAATTAGGGGCCAAATGTTAGACAATCGATGAGTTGTTCCATATAATCCTTATCTAAGTGTAAAATTTGATTGTCATATTAACGTTGAAATATGTTCTTCTATCAAAGCTGTGAAATATTTGTACAAATATGTGTACAAAGGACATGATCGTATTAATTTCTCTTTAAGGACAAATGAAAGAAATAAAGAAATTGATGAAATTTATGCTTACCAATCTGCTAGATGGATATCTCCACCTGAAGCTATGTTGAGAATT
>NW_019266648.1:0-6961 GCF_002742605.1 Olea europaea var. sylvestris
TTTCCAGGTTTAATGGCTTGGGAACGTACCAGAGTGTGTATATGTATTATCTACAGTACATGTTTGTAACCATTCCATTCATATTTGCATGCTTCACCAACTCTCGCTCAAAACCGAAACGAGCTTTAAAAATCAAAAGGAAAAAGAAAATCTTTCTTGAAATGAAAATCGAAACGAAATGCTTATGAAATTTCGTCATTTCATCATCCTTTTCCATTTTTATCGATTGGACTGACCAACACAGATGCTCAAAAGTGGTAATTTCTCGTGGGTCTTCGTTATTTTCTCTTCTTTTGATCATTTCTAGATGAATCTCCTCTAATTTTTTTCCACAGTTTTCATTGTTTCTGTTTAAATCTTGATTTTTTGTATCCATTTTGTGGTTGTTTTTCTTGTTAATTTGAAGTTTGAGAGAGTGAAGATCGAGAAACTAGTAGAAATCATGAAGGATGATGATGAGCTTGAAAGGCTTTTGGGTGAGATTCCACATGCCACATCTTCATTGAATACTCAAATCACACATGCCAAATCTCATCATCATAATCTTGATCATCATGGATATGGTAATGTATCGTCTGTGTCCCGAAAAATTAATGGTCATGATCACTATATGTCTGATGATGAATTGTCAAAGCATAAGTATGCATTTATCTCTTCTCCAGTGAGTGGGTTTTCTTTACAATCCGATGGTTCTTCATCAAGCTTGTTCTCTGGTGGGCATTCATTTTCTGATAGTGGATCACCCACCCCACCCCAATTTGAAGAGCTGAAGTCTCGCTCGGGATTTTGGCCGGATTTTAAGAGGTCTAGTGACAAAAATATGGTTGATGAACTGGATTTTGTGAGAAATTTCAGTAAAATGTGTATCATTGATGATAAAAGGGATGTTTCAGCATCCCCAAATGGTAATCAAATTTGCGATCAATCTATGAGTGGGGTTGTTCGAATGAGTTCTGATAAGAATGGGGAATCTGTTAATTATGGGAAGGGTTTTCCGGATTGGGGAAGATTTAATTCTTATGTTCTAAGAAGTCCTGTGAATTTTGAGGGGCAGGTGGGAATTCAACACGACTACAGAATGGATAATTCATTGGGATCTCGGTATTCCCCTGTTCGATCTGATAGATTGTTTGCTCAATCAGATTGCGAGAATTCTGCTTTGAGTTCTCAATTCTATAGAGCTAATTTGCAGACTGGCAATCATTTCCTTGTGGGAGTTTCGGCTTTAATTTCTTCCTCTTTGAATAGGCCTGATACTTCAATTAATGCTTCGCGAAATGGAATGAATCTAATTGATGGCAGAGATGCTTTTTCTTCATCAAACGTGCTTCAGTCGACTCACTTAATGTCCCAATTTAGTGCACCAAATTTACTTCATTTCCAGCAACCAACGCCTAATGGAAGGAGCAAAGTACCTGCACATGTTAGAGTGCCTGAAAGGATTGTCAAAGGCTTAACGAGAGAGAATGGTTTAATTGTCCAAGGGGAAGACCTAAATGGTGCGATGAAAAGAAGATATGAATGTTCTAGGGGACAAAGTACCCTGGATTTCGTACCCCAAGAAACCAGGTTACAACTAGATGTACATCCCAATGTTGCTAAAACCCAAGAAAGTGGCCGGTGTGCAAGGACACATTCCCCTTTCACGATCTCATCAAAGTGTAGCTCCCTAGCCGAAGCTCAAGGATATATATATCACATGGCCAAGGATCAGCATGGTTGCCGATTTTTGCAAAGGATCTTTAATGAAGGAACATCTCGAGATGTTCAGATAATATTCACTGAGGTAATTCATCATGTGGTTGAACTTATGATGAATCCCTTCGGAAATTACCTTATGCAGAAACTGTTGGAAGTGTGCAATGAAGAACAAAGAAAGGAGATTCTGCTTAGAGTAACTGAGGAACCAGGGGAGCTTGTTAGGATCTCTTTAAATACACATGGGTAAGTTGTCTACATTTTGCTGTCTTTCTGTTTCTATATTTGATTACACATTATGTTCTATTTGTATCAGCACTCGAGTGGTCCAGAAGTTGATTGAGACTCTCAAAACAAGGAAACAGATTTCGCTAGCTATTGCTGCCCTTGAACCAGGTTTTCTTGCCCTCATCAAAGACCTAAATGGTAACCATGTTGTCCAGCGATGCTTGGAATGTTTTACCAATGAAGATAGTAAGGTATTGGTTTCTCCTTCTTAGTTAGTTAGCTCAACATTTTGTGCTCTTTGTAATGATGTTTGACGCCTGTAAACAGGTTAAAACCCTAATGCTTGTGCCATGTAATTTCAAATATACACATAAAAGTAAGAACTGAACATCTAAAACTGCTGATTGTAGCTAATTGCAATGTTTAGATTGAGTAGAGATCTTCGTTTCCCTATAAAGGTTTTGTGCAGATGATTTCCTCGCATCCTTTTGCTTTCGATTTGTTTCTTTATTCACACTCACAGTCGCATGTTCTATTGAAAAAATTGAATTATTGAACTCGTGGGGGAAATGGCATCTTAATTTGTGCTTCAAAAGATTTTGAACTTTTTATCCATCAAAGAGTTATTAATATTGATATGGTTCATTTTTTGCAGTCATGTAGTTGTCAATTTTATGCACTTCGTCTCTCCATTTTTCTTCTTCAGACACTGTAAAAAGAGACAAAATTTCAGAAATTTTAAATAATTAATTTAGTTTAGAGAATGATGAATAATTATTTCCTTAAAGTTAGCTTTTAACCTCAATTCTGATGCCAATACATGGCAATTCACATAAAATACTCATCATTGAACACATCATGGGAATTTCACTCTAGTGTCATGTGTGACTCAACAATGTTTACTATGTCCATGATCCAGCTTCTGGTACCTTCTATAAAAGTTTTCGGTGTTCAACTCAACATATGAGAATTGTAAGAATAGTCTTTTATATGATAGTACACATCATCTTGTTTTTGTTCTGTTCTGAGAAAAACAGTCAAGTATTCTATGCATGTATTCCTCGACTAATTCAGAAACTAGATGGCTTTCCAATTTTTTATTTTTTACTTTTTAGTTTTTTATTTTCAATTACACTTTGTCATCTACTACTGCTAGTTTAACAATGTGAATCAGTAAGGATTCCCATTTTTCCTTTGAAGTCTTCTCCTGGTTTGCTTTTGTTTTTGTTTTTGGTTTTGGTTTTTCTCTTTGATCGTCAAATATTTATCTGACGTCTCCAGAGAAATCGAGTTGTTGCTTATTGAAAAATGTAATTAGTCAAAAATTATGAGGATGGTGGTGCTTAGAGCTTGCAAACCTATCACTTAGCAAAACTTAAAGAGTTACTGAATGGTATAGGTAGTCCCTTTTCTCCTCTCGACTTTCACCTCTCACCTCTGCCCCTTCAAACTTTATGATAATGGTGGTGCTTAGAGCTTGCGTTTAGTTACAAACATAAGAATTGCCTTTGTAAATTGAAACTTCATAAAAAAGCTAAGTTTCCATATCTTCCTTCCATTTATAATAAACTAGAGATAGATGGATAGCTGAGTGCTATTTGTGCTAAAAATACTTATTAAAATATACTGTCCCCTGTTTGAAGTTAGCATGAGTGGGACTGTTGCTTATATCCTGTTTGGGCAGGAAATGGACGACGGTTTGATTTTTCCTTGTACGTACTGCTTTAGGAGTATCTAAGCCCATCTTATCCTTCAAGGATTCGTGTCAAGTTCTTAGGATTTAAACTCAAGACCTCTACCTTATAAGAGACTTAAGTTTAACCATGGTTTGAGGGGAAAGATTGGCGCTCTTCCAAAGTGGACAGAATGTAAGAGAACGGCCGGACACTTGACCTGATTGTTACAAAAAAATGCTCATTTTTTTTTTGTAACGATCTAGTCTCTGTGCCTAAGCTAGTAATTTACTGCCTGCTCTGAAAGAACCTGAACCCATCTTATTTCTTACGAATTTTTATTGCGTATCCAAGATTTGAATCCAAGACCTCCACTTAATGAAAGACTTAAAAACTGTTTGACAATCATTAATCGGAAAAAAACATAGTTTTGAATAGTGTTTATTGGGAGAGTGTGAGGTTAAAAAGTAGGAAAAATTTTTGGGTTTATGTGTAGAATATTTTATCGTGTGAATATGTTGTTAAAAATGGGTATGTAGAAAAAAGAATTTGAAAATAATGATTGTCAAACGGGGCTTAGGTTGAATCTTAGTACCAATTGAGGATTCAGTTTAAGTATCTCATAAGGCAAATATGTCCTGGGTTCGAATCTTGAAGATGCGATAGGAATCTATTAGGGGTAATGAGCTCAGACTCTGCGAAAGTGGACAATTACGTAAGAGAACGGTCGAACATGAGATCAAATTGTTACAAACTTGGAATGTTTTACCAATGAAGATAGTAAGGTATTGGTTTCTCCTTCTTAGTTAGTTAGCTCAACATTTTGTGCTCTTTGTAATGATGTTTGACGCCTGTAAACAGGTTAAAACCCTAATGCTTGTGCCATGTAATTTCAAATATACACATAAAAGTAAGAACTGAACATCTAAAACTGCTGATTGTAGCTAATTGCAATGTTTAGATTGAGTAGAGATCTTCGTTTCCCTATAAAGGTTTTGTGCAGATGATTTCCTCGCATCCTTTTGCTTTCGATTTGTTTCTTTATTCACACTCACAGTCGCATGTTCTATTGAAAAAATTGAATTATTGAACTCGTGGGGGAAATGGCATCTTAATTTGTGCTTCAAAAGATTTTGAACTTTTTATCCATCAAAGAGTTATTAATATTGATATGGTTCATTTTTTGCAGTCATGTAGTTGTCAATTTTATGCACTTCGTCTCTCCATTTTTCTTCTTCAGACACTGTAAAAAGAGACAAAATTTCAGAAATTTTAAATAATTAATTTAGTTTAGAGAATGATGAATAATTATTTCCTTAAAGTTAGCTTTTAACCTCAATTCTGATGCCAATACATGGCAATTCACATAAAATACTCATCATTGAACACATCATGGGAATTTCACTCTAGTGTCATGTGTGACTATCAACAATGTTTACTATGTCCATGATCCAGCTTCTGGTACCTTCTATAAAAGTTTTCGGTGTTCAACTCAACATATGAGAATTGTAAGAATAGTCATTTATATGATAGTACACATCATCTTGTTTTTGTTCTGTTCTGAGAAAAACAGTCAAGTATTCTATGCATGTATTCCTCGACTAATTCAGAAACTAGATGGCTTTCCAATTTTTTATTTTTTACTTTTTAGTTTTTTATTTTCAATTACACTTTGTCATCTACTACTGCTAGTTTAACAATGTGAATCAGTAAGGATTCCCATTTTTCCTTTGAAGTCTTCTCCTGGTTTGCTTTTGTTTTTGTTTTTGGTTTTGGTTTTTCTCTTTGATCGTCAAATATTTATCTGACGTCTCCAGAGAAATCGAGTTGTTGCTTATTGAAAAATGTAATTAGTCAAAAATTATGAGGATGGTGGTGCTTAGAGCTTGCAAACCTATCACTTAGCAAAACTTAAAGAGTTACTGAATGGTATAGGTAGTCCCTTTTCTCCTCTCGACTTTCACCTCTCACCTCTGCCCCTTCAAACTTTATGATAATGGTGGTGCTTAGAGCTTGCGTTTAGTTACAAACATAAGAATTGCCTTTGTAAATTGAAACTTCATAAAAAAGCTAAGTTTCCATATCTTCCTTCCATTTATAATAAACTAGAGATAGATGGATAGCTGAGTGCTATTTGTGCTAAAAATACTTATTAAAATATACTGTCCCCTGTTTGAAGTTAGCATGAGTGGGACTGTTGCTTATATCCTGTTTGGGCAGGAAATGGACGACGGTTTGATTTTTCCTTGTACGTACTGCTTTAGGAGTATCTAAGCCCATCTTATCCTTCAAGGATTCGTGTCAAGTTCTTAGGATTTAAACTCAAGACCTCTACCTTATAAGAGACTTAAGTTTAACCATGGTTTGAGGGGAAAGATTGGCGCTCTTCCAAAGTGGACAGAATGTAAGAGAACGGCCGGACACTTGACCTGATTGTTACAAAAAAATGCTCATTTTTTTTTTGTAACGATCTAGCCTCTGTGCCTAAGCTAGTAATTTACTGCCTGCTCTGAAAGAACCTGAACCCATCTTATTTCTTACGAATTTTTATTGCGTATCCAAGATTTGAATCCAAGACCTCCACTTAATGAAAGACTTAAAAACTGTTTGACAATCATTAATCGGAAAAAAACATAGTTTTGAATAGTGTTTATTGGGAGAGTGTGAGGTTAAAAAGTAGGAAAAATTTTTGGGTTTATGTGTAGAATATTTTATCGTGTGAATATGTTGTTAAAAATGGGTATGTAGAAAAAAGAATTTGAAAATAATGATTGTCAAACGGGGCTTAGGTTGAATCTTAGTACCAATTGAGGATTCAGTTTAAGTATCTCATAAGGCAAATATGTCCTGGGTTCGAATCTTGAAGATGCGATAGGAATCTATTAGGGGTAATGAGCTCAGACTCTGCGAAAGTGGACAATTACGTAAGAGAACGGTCGAACATGAGATCAAATTGTTACAAAAAATATGTGTTTCTTGTAATGATTCAACTCTATGTCCAAACCGTTAACTTACGTATTGTTCGCTCCAATTGATACCAGGATTCAATATAAATATCTCAGGTCTTGGATTTGAATCCTAGGGGACGCAATGGGTAAAATTGCTTATGCTCTCCAAGAATGGACAGTACATAAATTAATGGTTTGGGCACAAGGCTGGATCGTTACAGATTATATCTTGATCTTTTACTCTAGTGTCTTTAGTCCACACATAGTGGATGGTGGAAGGGATTGCTATTATGTTTAGCTAAGTTACTTAAATATACTTTTAGTAACTTTATATTTCTAATCATGTTTGGATATGTCGCTTTTATCATATTTAATGCTTAGGTCTTGTTTAAGCCCTTTTCTTTTTTTTTTTTT
>NW_019266649.1:0-6960 GCF_002742605.1 Olea europaea var. sylvestris
CACCTTTGCGAAAAATGACGAAATTGCCCCGGCGCGATTTTAGTTTCCGAACAATCAGCCAAATTTGGGACCATTCTGACACCATCGCGAAAAATGACGAAATTGCCCCCAGCGAAATTTTTGTTTCCGATCAATCAGTCAAATTTGAGCCGATTCCGACACCGTCGCGTAAAATGACGTAATTGCGCCCGACACTGTTTTTGTTTCCGATCAATCCGCCAAATTTGGGCCCATTCCGACACCGTCATGAAAAATGCCGAAATTGCCCCCGGCGCGATTTTTGTTTTCGATCAATCAGTCAAATTTGAGCCCATTCCGACACCGTCGCTAAAAATGACGAAATTGCCCCGGCGTGATTTTTGTTTCCGATCAATCAGCCAAATTTGGGCCCATACCGACACCGTCGCGAAAAACGATGAAATTACCCCGGCGCGATTTTTGTTTCCGATCAATCAGTCAAATTTGTGACCATTCCGACAGTGTCGCGAAAAATGACGAAATTGCCCCGAGCACGATTTTTGTTTCCGATCAATCAGTCAAATTTGGGCCCATTCCGACACCGTCGCGAAAAATGACGAAATTGCGCCCGGCGCGATTTTTGTGTCCGATCAATCAGCCAAATTTGGGCCCATTCCGACATCGTCGCGAAAAATGACGAAATTAACCCCGGCGCGATTTTTGTTTCTGATCTATCAGTCAACTTTGTGCCCATTTCGACACCATCGCGAAAAATGAAGAAATTGCCCCCGGCGCAAATTTTGTTTCCCATCAATCAGTCAAATTTTAGCCGATTCCGACACCGTCGCGAAAAATGACGAAACTGCCCACGGCGCGATTTTTGTTTCCCATCAATCAGTCAAATTTGAGCCCATTCCGACACCGTCGCGAAAAATGACGTAATTGCGCCCGACGCTGTTTTTGTTTCCGATCAATCCGCCAAATTTGAGCCCATTCCGACACCGTCGCGAAAAATGACGTAATTGCGCCCGACGCTGTTTTTGTTTCCGATCAATCCGCCAAATTTGAGCCCATTCCGACACCGTCGCGAAAAATGACGTAATTGCGCCCGACGCTGTTTTTGTTTCCGATCAATCCGCCAAATTTGAGCCCATTCCGACACCGTCGCGAAAAATGACGTAATTGCGCCCGACGCTGTTTTTGTTTCCGATCAATCCGCCAAATTTGAGCCCATTCCGACACCGTCGCGAAAAATGACGTAATTGCGCCCGACGCTGTTTTTGTTTCCGATCAATCCGCCAAATTTGAGCCCATTCCGACACCGTCGCGAAAAATGACGTAATTGCGCCCGACGCTGTTTTTGTTTCCGATCAATCCGCCAAATTTGAGCCCATTCCGACACCGTCGCGAAAAATGACGTAATTGCGCCCGACGCTGTTTTTGTTTCCGATCAATCCGCCAAATTTGAGCCCATTCCGACACCGTCGCGAAAAATGACGTAATTGCGCCCGACGCTGTTTTTGTTTCCGATCAATCCGCCAAATTTGAGCCCATTCCGACACCGTCGCGAAAAATGACGTAATTGCGCCCGACGCTGTTTTTGTTTCCGATCAATCCGCCAAATTTGAGCCCATTCCGACACCGTCGCGAAAAATGACGTAATTGCGCCCGACGCTGTTTTTGTTTCCGATCAATCCGCCAAATTTGAGCCCATTCCGACACCGTCGCGAAAAATGACGTAATTGCGCCCGACGCTGTTTTTGTTTCCGATCAATCCGCCAAATTTGAGCCCATTCCGACACCGTCGCGAAAAATGACGTAATTGCGCCCGACGCTGTTTTTGTTTCCGATCAATCCGCCAAATTTGAGCCCATTCCGACACCGTCGCGAAAAATGACGTAATTGCGCCCGACGCTGTTTTTGTTTCCGATCAATCCGCCAAATTTGAGCCCATTCCGACACCGTCGCGAAAAATGACGTAATTGCGCCCGACGCTGTTTTTGTTTCCGATCAATCCGCCAAATTTGAGCCCATTCCGACACCGTCGCGAAAAATGACGTAATTGCGCCCGACGCTGTTTTTGTTTCCGATCAATCCGCCAAATTTGAGCCCATTCCGACACCGTCGCGAAAAATGACGTAATTGCGCCCGACGCTGTTTTTGTTTCCGATCAATCCGCCAAATTTGAGCCCATTCCGACACCGTCGCGAAAAATGACGTAATTGCGCCCGACGCTGTTTTTGTTTCCGATCAATCCGCCAAATTTGAGCCCATTCCGACACCGTCGCGAAAAATGACGTAATTGCGCCCGACGCTGTTTTTGTTTCCGATCAATCCGCCAAATTTGAGCCCATTCCGACACCGTCGCGAAAAATGACGTAATTGCGCCCGACGCTGTTTTTGTTTCCGATCAATCCGCCAAATTTGAGCCCATTCCGACACCGTCGCGAAAAATGACGTAATTGCGCCCGACGCTGTTTTTGTTTCCGATCAATCCGCCAAATTTGAGCCCATTCCGACACCGTCGCGAAAAATGACGTAATTGCGCCCGACGCTGTTTTTGTTTCCGATCAATCCGCCAAATTTGAGCCCATTCCGACACCGTCGCGAAAAATGACGTAATTGCGCCCGACGCTGTTTTTGTTTCCGATCAATCCGCCAAATTTGAGCCCATTCCGACACCGTCGCGAAAAATGACGTAATTGCGCCCGACGCTGTTTTTGTTTCCGATCAATCCGCCAAATTTGAGCCCATTCCGACACCGTCGCGAAAAATGACGTAATTGCGCCCGACGCTGTTTTTGTTTCCGATCAATCCGCCAAATTTGAGCCCATTCCGACACCGTCGCGAAAAATGACGTAATTGCGCCCGACGCTGTTTTTGTTTCCGATCAATCCGCCAAATTTGAGCCCATTCCGACACCGTCGCGAAAAATGACGTAATTGCGCCCGACGCTGTTTTTGTTTCCGATCAATCCGCCAAATTTGAGCCCATTCCGACACCGTCGCGAAAAATGACGTAATTGCGCCCGACGCTGTTTTTGTTTCCGATCAATCCGCCAAATTTGAGCCCATTCCGACACCGTCGCGAAAAATGACGTAATTGCGCCCGACGCTGTTTTTGTTTCCGATCAATCCGCCAAATTTGAGCCCATTCCGACACCGTCGCGAAAAATGACGTAATTGCGCCCGACGCTGTTTTTGTTTCCGATCAATCCGCCAAATTTGAGCCCATTCCGACACCGTCGCGAAAAATGACGTAATTGCGCCCGACGCTGTTTTTGTTTCCGATCAATCCGCCAAATTTGAGCCCATTCCGACACCGTCGCGAAAAATGACGTAATTGCGCCCGACGCTGTTTTTGTTTCCGATCAATCCGCCAAATTTGAGCCCATTCCGACACCGTCGCGAAAAATGACGTAATTGCGCCCGACGCTGTTTTTGTTTCCGATCAATCCGCCAAATTTGAGCCCATTCCGACACCGTCGCGAAAAATGACGTAATTGCGCCCGACGCTGTTTTTGTTTCCGATCAATCCGCCAAATTTGAGCCCATTCCGACACCGTCGCGAAAAATGACGTAATTGCGCCCGACGCTGTTTTTGTTTCCGATCAATCCGCCAAATTTGAGCCCATTCCGACACCGTCGCGAAAAATGACGTAATTGCGCCCGACGCTGTTTTTGTTTCCGATCAATCCGCCAAATTTGAGCCCATTCCGACACCGTCGCGAAAAATGACGTAATTGCGCCCGACGCTGTTTTTGTTTCCGATCAATCCGCCAAATTTGAGCCCATTCCGACACCGTCGCGAAAAATGACGTAATTGCGCCCGACGCTGTTTTTGTTTCCGATCAATCCGCCAAATTTGAGCCCATTCCGACACCGTCGCGAAAAATGACGTAATTGCGCCCGACGCTGTTTTTGTTTCCGATCAATCCGCCAAATTTGAGCCCATTCCGACACCGTCGCGAAAAATGACGTAATTGCGCCCGACGCTGTTTTTGTTTCCGATCAATCCGCCAAATTTGAGCCCATTCCGACACCGTCGCGAAAAATGACGTAATTGCGCCCGACGCTGTTTTTGTTTCCGATCAATCCGCCAAATTTGAGCCCATTCCGACACCGTCGCGAAAAATGACGTAATTGCGCCCGACGCTGTTTTTGTTTCCGATCAATCCGCCAAATTTGAGCCCATTCCGACACCGTCGCGAAAAATGACGTAATTGCGCCCGACGCTGTTTTTGTTTCCGATCAATCCGCCAAATTTGAGCCCATTCCGACACCGTCGCGAAAAATGACGTAATTGCGCCCGACGCTGTTTTTGTTTCCGATCAATCCGCCAAATTTGAGCCCATTCCGACACCGTCGCGAAAAATGACGTAATTGCGCCCGACGCTGTTTTTGTTTCCGATCAATCCGCCAAATTTGAGCCCATTCCGACACCGTCGCGAAAAATGACGTAATTGCGCCCGACGCTGTTTTTGTTTCCGATCAATCCGCCAAATTTGAGCCCATTCCGACACCGTCGCGAAAAATGACGTAATTGCGCCCGACGCTGTTTTTGTTTCCGATCAATCCGCCAAATTTGAGCCCATTCCGACACCGTCGCGAAAAATGACGTAATTGCGCCCGACGCTGTTTTTGTTTCCGATCAATCCGCCAAATTTGGGCCCATTCCGACACCGTCGTGAAAAATGACCAAGTTGCCCCCGGCGCGATTTTTGTTTCCGATCAATCAGTCAAATTTGAGCCCATTTCGACACCGTCGTTAAAAATGACAAAATTGCCCCGGCGCGATTTTTGTTTCCGATCAATCAGGCAAATTTGGGCCCATACCGACACCGTCGCGAAAAATGACGTAATTGCCCCCGACGCTGTTTTTGTTTCCGATCAATCCGCCAAATTTGAGCCCATTCCGACACCGTCGCGAAAAATGACGTAATTGCCCCCGACGCTGTTTTTGTTTCCGATCAATCCGCCAAATTTGAGCCCATTCCGACACCGTCGCGAAAAATGACGTAATTGCCCCCGACGCTGTTTTTGTTTCCGATCAATCCGCCAAATTTGAGCCCATTCCGACACCGTCGCGAAAAATGACGTAATTGCCCCCGACGCTGTTTTTGTTTCCGATCAATCCGCCAAATTTGAGCCCATTCCGACACCGTCGCGAAAAATGACGTAATTGCCCCCGACGCTGTTTTTGTTTCCGATCAATCCGCCAAATTTGAGCCCATTCCGACACCGTCGCGAAAAATGACGTAATTGCCCCCGACGCTGTTTTTGTTTCCGATCAATCCGCCAAATTTGAGCCCATTCCGACACCGTCGCGAAAAATGACGTAATTGCGCCCGACGCTGTTTTTGTTTCCGATCAATCCGCCAAATTTGGGCCCATTCCGACACCGTCGTGAAAAATGAAGAAGTTGCCCCCGGCGCGATTTTTGTTTTCGATCAATCAGTCAAATTTGAGCCCATTCCGACACCGTCGTTAAAAATGACGAAATTGCCCCGGCGCGATTTTTGTTTCGGAACAATCAGCCAAATTTGGGACCATTCTGACACCGTCGCGAGAAATGACGAAATTGCCCCCGCCGCGATTTTAGTTTCCGATCAATCAGCCAAATTTGAGCCCATACGGACACCGTCGCGAAAAACGATGAAATTACCCCGGCGCGATTTTTGTTTCGGAACAATCAGCCAAATTTGGGACCATTCTGACACCGTCGCGAGAAATGACGAAATTGCCCCCGCCGCGATTTTAGTTTCCGATCAATCAGCCAAATTTGAGCCCATACGGACACCGTCGCGAAAAACGATGAAATTACCCCGGCGCGATTTTTGTTTCGGAACAATCAGCCAAATTTGGGACCATTCTGACACCGTCGCGAGAAATGACGAAATTGCCCCCGCCGCGATTTTAGTTTCCGATCAATCAGCCAAATTTGAGCCCATACGGACACCGTCGCGAAAAACGATGAAATTACCCCGGCGCGATTTTTGTTTCGGAACAATCAGCCAAATTTGGGACCATTCTGACACCGTCGCGAGAAATGACGAAATTGCCCCCGCCGCGATTTTAGTTTCCGATCAATCAGCCAAATTTGAGCCCATACGGACACCGTCGCGAAAAACGATGAAATTACCCCGGCGCGATTTTTGTTTCGGAACAATCAGCCAAATTTGGGACCATTCTGACACCGTCGCGAGAAATGACGAAATTGCCCCCGCCGCGATTTTAGTTTCCGATCAATCAGCCAAATTTGAGCCCATACGGACACCGTCGCGAAAAACGATGAAATTACCCCGGCGCGATTTTTGTTTCGGAACAATCAGCCAAATTTGGGACCATTCTGACACCGTCGCGAGAAATGACGAAATTGCCCCCGCCGCGATTTTAGTTTCCGATCAATCAGCCAAATTTGAGCCCATACGGACACCGTCGCGAAAAACGATGAAATTACCCCGGCGCGATTTTTGTTTCGGAACAATCAGCCAAATTTGGGACCATTCTGACACCGTCGCGAGAAATGACGAAATTGCCCCCGCCGCGATTTTAGTTTCCGATCAATCAGCCAAATTTGAGCCCATACGGACACCGTCGCGAAAAACGATGAAATTACCCCGGCGCGATTTTTGTTTCGGAACAATCAGCCAAATTTGGGACCATTCTGACACCGTCGCGAGAAATGACGAAATTGCCCCCGCCGCGATTTTAGTTTCCGATCAATCAGCCAAATTTGAGCCCATACCGACACCGTCGCGAAAAATGATGAAATTGCCCCCGGCGCGATTTTTGTTTCCGATCAATCAGCCAAATTTGGTACCATTCCGACACCTTTGCGAGAAATGACGAAATTGCCCCCGGCGCGATTTTAGTTTCCGATCAATCAGCCAAATTTGGGACAATTCCGACACCTTTGTGAAAAATGACGAAATTGCCCCCAGCGCGATTTTTGTTTCCGATCAATCAGCCAAATTTGGGACCATTCCGACACCGTTGCGAA
>NW_019266650.1:0-6960 GCF_002742605.1 Olea europaea var. sylvestris
GCGGGGTTTTTGTTCCCGATCAACCTATCAAATTTGAGCCCACTCCGACGCAGTCGAGAAAAATGTCGAAATTGCCCCCGGCGAGATTTTTATTTCCGATCAAACTGCCAAATTTCAGCCAATTCCGACACAGTCGAGAAAAATGTCGAAATTGCCCCCAGCACGGTTTGTGTTTCCGATCAACCAGTTAAATTTTATTCAATTTCGACACAGTCGCGAAAAATAACGAAATTACACCCGGCCCGATTTTTGTTCTCAATCAACCTGTCAAATTTGAGCCCATTCCGAAACAGTCGAGAAAAATGACGAAATAGGCACCGGCGCGATTTTTATTTCCGATCAAACTCCCAAATTTCAGCCAATTCCGACACAGTCGAGAAAAATGACGAAATTGCCCACGGCGCGATTTTTGTTTCCGATCAACCAGTCAAATTTTAGCCATTTTCGACATAGTCGCGAAAAATAACGAAATTACACCGAGCGCGGTTTTTGTTCCCGATCAACCTGTCAAATTTGAGCCCATTCCGACACAGTCGAGAAAAATGACGAAATTGCCCCCGGCACGATTTTTATTTCAGATCAAACTGCCAAATTTCAGCCAATTCCGACACAGTCGAGAAAAATGACGAAATTGCACCCGGCGCGATTTTTGTTCTCGATCAACTTGTGAAATTTGAGACCATTCCGACACAATCGCGAAAAATGACGAAATAACCCCCGGCCCGATTTTTGTTTCCGACCAACCAGTCAAATTTTAGCCCATTCCGACACCGTGGCGAAAAATGACGAAATTGACCCCGCGCGATTTTTGTTTCCGATCAACTTGTCAAATTTTAGGCAATTCTGACGCAGTCAAGAAAAATAATGAAATTACCCCTGGCGCGGTTTTTTTTCCCGATCAACCAGTCAAATTTGAGCCCATTCCGACACAGTCGCGAAAAATGACGAAATTGCCAGCTGCGCGATTTTTGTTTCTGAATCGAACTGTCAAATTTTAGCCCATTCTGATACAGTCACGAAAAATAAGGAAATTACACCCGGTGCGATTTTTGTTCCCGATCGACCTGTCAAATTTGAGCCCATTCCGACACAGTCGAGAAAAATGAAGAAATTGTCACCAGCGCGATTTTTATTTCCGATCAAACTGCCAAATTTCAGCCAATTCCGACCCAGTCGAGAAAAATGACGAAATTGCCTCCGGCGCGGTTTTTGTTTCCAGTCAACAAGTCAAATTTTAGTAAATTCCGACACATTCGCGAAAAATTACGAAATTATACCCGGCGCGATTTTTATTCCCGATAAACCTGTCAAATTGGAGCACATTCCGACGCAGTCGAAAAAAATAACGAAATTGCCGTCGACGCGATTTTTATTTCCGATCAAACTGCCAAATTTCAGCCAATTTCGACACAGTCGAGAAAAATGACGAAATTGCCCCCGGCGCAGTTTTTGTTTTCGATCAACCAGTCAAACTTTAGCCATTTCCGACACAGTCGCGAAAAATGACGAAATTTCACCCGGCGCGATTTTTGTTCCCGATCAACCTGTGAAATTTGAGACCATTCCGACACAGTCGCGAAAAATGACGAAATTGCCCTCGGCCCCATTTTTGTTTCCGACCAACCAGTCAAATTTTAGTCCATTCCGACACCGTCGCGAAAAATGACGAAATTGCCCCCGGGGCGATTTTTGTTTCCGATCAACTTGTCAAATTTGAGGCAATTCCGACGCAGTCACGAAAAATAATGAAATTACTCCAGGCGCGATTTTTGTTCCCTATCAACCAGTCAAATTTGATCCCATTCCGACATAGTCGCGAAAAATGACGAAATTGCCAGCTGCACGATTTTTGTTTCCAATCAACCAGTCAAATTTTAGCCCATTTTGATACAGTTACGAAAAATAACGAAATTGCCCCCGGCGCGATTTTTGTTTCCGATCAACCAGTCAAATTTGAGCCCATTCCGACACAGTCGAGAAAAATGACGAAATTGCCCCCGGCGCGATTTTTATTTCAGATCAAACTGCCAAATTTCAGCCAATTCTGACACAGTCGAGAAAAATGACGGAATTGCCCCCTGCGGGTTTTTGTTTCCGATCAACCAGTCAAATTTTAGCCAAATCCGACACAGTCGCGAAAAATGATGAAATTACACTCGGCGCGATTTTCGTTCCCGATAAACCTGTCAAATTTGAGCCCATTCCAACACAGTCGAAAAAAATGACGAAATTGCAGCTGGCGCGACTTTTATTTTCGATCAAACTGCCAAATTTCAGCCAATTCCGACACAGTCGAGAAAAATGAGAAAATTGCCCCCGGCGCGATTATTGTTTCCGATCAACCAGTTAAATTTTAGCCAAATCCGAAACAGTCGCAAAAAATGACGAAATTACACCCGGCGGGGTTTTTGTTCCCGATCAACCTATCAAATTTGAGCCCATTCCGACACAGTCGCGAAAAATGACGAAATTGCCCCCGGCGCGATTTTTGTTTCTGATCAACCTGTCAAATTTCAGCCCATTCCGACATCGTCGCAAAAAATGACGAAATTGCCCCCGCGCGATTTTTGTTTCCGATCAACCTGTCAAATTTCAGCCCATTCCGACACAGTCGAGAAAAACGACGAAATTACACCCGGCGCGATTTTTTTTCCCGATCAACTTGTGAAATTTGAGACCATTCCGACACAGTCGCGAAAAATGACGAAATTGCCCCCGGCACGATTTTTATTTCCTACCAACCAGTCAAATTTTAGTCCATTCCGACACCGTCGCCAAAATTGACGAAATTGCCCCCGGCGTGATTTTTGTTTCTGATCAACTTGTCAAATTTTAGGCAATTCCGACGCAGTCACGAAAAATAATGAAATTACTCCAGGCGTGGTTTTTGTTCCCTATCAACCAGTCAAATTTGATCCCATTCCGACATAGTCGCGAAAAATGACGAAATTGCCAGCTGCACGATTTTGTTTCCGATCAACCTGTCAAATTTTAGCCCATTTTGATACAGTCACGAAAAATAACGAAATTGCCCCCGGCGCGATTTTTGTTTCCGATCAACCTGTCAAATTTGAGCCCATTCCGACACAGTCGAGAAAAATGACGAAATTGCCCCCGGCGCGATTTTTATTTCAGATCAAACTGCCAAATTTCAGCCTATTCCGACACAGTCGAGAAAAATGACGAAATTGCCCCCGGCGCGATTTTTTTTCCGATCAGCCAGTCAAATTTTAGCCATTTTCGACACAGTCGAGAAAAATGACGAAATTGCACCCGGCGCGATTTTTGTTCTCGATCAACCTGTAAAATTTGAGACCATTCCGACACAATCGCGAAAAATGACGAAATTGCCCCCGGCCCGATTTTTGTTTCCGACCAACCAGTCAAATTTTAACCCATTCCGACACCGTGGCGAAAAATGACGAAATTGCCCCCGCGGGATTTTTGTTTCCGATCAACTTGTCAAATTTTAGGCAATTCTGACGCAGTCACGAAAAATAATGAAATTACCCCAGGCGCGGTTTTTGTTCCCATCAACCAGTCAAATTTGAGCCCATTCCGACACAGTCGCGAAAAATGACGAAATTGCCAGCTGCGCGATTTTTGTTTCCGATCGAACTGTCAAATTTTAGCCCATTCTGATACAGTCACAAAAAATAAGGAAATTACACCCGGCGCGATTTTTGTTCCCGATCGACCCGTCAAATTTGAGCCAATTCGACACAGTCGAGAAAAATGAAGAAATTGTCACCAGCGCGATTTTTATTTCCGATCAAACTGCCAAATTTCAGCCAATTCCGACCCAGTCGAGAAAAATGACGAAATTGCCCCCGGTGAGGTTTTTGTTTCCAGTCAACAAGTCAAATTTTAGCAAATTCCGACACAATCGCGAAAAATGACGAAATTATACCCGGGGCGATTTTTGTTCCCGATAAACCTGTCAAATTTGAGCACATTCCAACACAGTTGAGAAAAATGACGAAATTGCCGCCAGCGCGATTTTTATTTCCGATCAAACTGCCAAATTTCAGCCAATTCCGACCCAGTCGAGAAAAATGACGAAATTGCCGCCAGCGCGATTTTTATTTCCGATCAAACTGCCAAATTTCAGCCAATTCCGACCCAGTCGAGAAAAATGACGAAATTGCCCCCGGCGCGGTTTTTGTTTCCAGTCAACAAGTCAAATTTTAGTAAATTCCGACACATACGCGAAAAATTACGAAATTATACCCGGCGCGATTTTTATTCCCGATAAACCTGTCAAATTTGAGCACATTCCGACACAGTCGAGAAAAATGGCGAAATTGCCACCGACGCCATTTTTATTTCCGATCAAACCGCCAAATTTCATCCAATTTCGACACAGTCGAGAAAATGACGAAATTGCCCCTGGCGCGATTTTTGTTTCTGATCAACCAGTCGAATTTTAGCCAATTCCGACACAGTCGCGAAAAATGATGAAATTACACCCTGTGCGATTTTTGTTCTCGATAAACCTGTCAAATTTGAGCCCATTCCGACAAAGTCGAGAAAAATGACGAAATAGCCGCCGGCGCGATTTTTATTTCCGATCAAACTCCCAAATTTCAGCCAATTCCGACACAGTCGAGAAAAATGACGAAATTGCCATCGGCGCGATTTTTGTTTCAGATCAACCAGTTAAATTTTAGCCAATTCCGTCACAGTCGCGAAAAATGACGAAATTACACCTGGCGCGATTTTTGTTCCCGATCAACCTGTCAAATTTGAGCCCATTCCGACACAGTCGCGAAAAATGACGAAATTGCCCCCGGCGCGATTTTTGTTTCCGATCAACCTGTCAAATTTCAGCCCATTCCGACATCGTCGCAAAAAATGACGAAATTGCCCCCGCGCGATTTTTGTTTCCGATCAACCTGTCAAATTTCAGCCCATTCCGACAAGGTCGAGAAAAATGACGGAATTGCCCCCGGCGAGATTTTTGTTTCCGATCAACCTGTCAAATTTAAGCCAATTTCGACACAGTCGCGAAAAATGACGAAATTGCCCCGACGCGATTTTTGTTTCCGATCAACCTGTCAAATTTAAGGCCATTTCGACACTGTCGAGAAAAATGACGAAATTGCCCCTGGCGCGATTTTTATTTCAGATCAAACTGCCAAATTTCAGCCAATTCCTACACAGTCGACAAAAATGACGAAATTACCCCCGTCGCGGTTTTTGTTTCCGATCAACAAGTCAAATTTTAGCCAATTACGACACAGTCGCGAAAAATATCGAAATTACACCCGGTGCGGTTTTTGTTCCCGATAAACCTGTCAAATTTGAGCCCACTCCGACACAGTCGAGAAAAATGACAAAATTGCCCCTGCGCGATTTTTATTTTCGATCAAACTGCCAAAATTTCAGCCAATTCCGACACAGTCGAGAAAAAAGACGAAATTGCCCCTGCGCGATTTTTGTTTCCGATCAACCAGTCAAATTTTAGCCAATTCCGATACAGTCGCGAAAAATGACGAAATCACACCCGGCGCGGTTTTTGTTCCCGATCAACCTGTCAAATTGGAGCCCATTCCGACAAAGTCGAGAAAAATGACGAAATAGCCGCTGGCGCTATTTTTATTTCCGATCAAACTCCCAAATTTCAGCCAATTCCGACACGGTCGAGAAAAATGACGAAATTGGCCCTGGCATTGTTTTTGCTTCCGATCAACCAGTCAAATTTTAGCCAATTCCGATACAGTCGCGAAAAATGACGAAATTACACCCGGCGCGGTTTTTGTTCCCGATCAACCTGTCAAATTTGAATCCATTCCGACACAGTCGAGAAAAATGACGAAATTACCGCCGGCGCGATTTTTATTTCCGATCAAACTGCCAAATTTCAGCCAATTCCGACACGGTCGAGAAAAATGACGAAATTGCCCCCGGCGCGGTTTTTATTTTCGATCAACCAGTCAAATTTTAGCCAATTCCGACACAATCGCAAAAAATGACGAAATTACACACGGCGCGATTTTTGTTCTCGATCAACCTATCAAATTTGAGCCCATTCCGTCACAGTCGAGAAAAATGACGAAATTACCCACGGCGCGATTTTTGTTTCGGATCAACCTGTCAAATTTCAGCCCATTCCGATATCGTGGCGAAAAATGAAGAAATTGCCCCCGGCGCGATTTTTGTTTCCGATCAACCTGTTAAATTTGAGCCCATTCAGACACAGTCAAGAAAAATGACGAAATTGCCGCCCGCGCGATTTTATTTCTGATCAACCAGTCAAATTTTAGCCAATTTCGACACAGTCGCAGAAAATAACGAAATTACACCCGGCGCGATTTTTAATTCCGATCAAACTACCAAATTTCAGCCAATTCCGACACAGTCGAGAAAAATGATGAAATTGCACCCTGCGCGGTTTTTGTTTCCGATCAACCAGTCAAATTTTAGCCAATTCCGACACAGCCGCGAAAAATGAAGAAATTGTCCCGGCGCAGTTTTTGTTTCCGATCAACCTGTCAAATTTGAGCCCATTCCGACAGAGTCGAGAAAAATGACGAAATTGCCCCCGACGCGGTTTTTGTTTCCGATCAACCAGGTAAATTTTAGCCAATTCCGACACAGTCGCGAGAAATGACGAAATTACACCCGGCACGATTTTTGTTCCCGATCAACCTGTCAAATTTGAGCCCATTCCGACACAGTCGCGAAAAATGAAGAAATTGCCCCGGGCGCTATTTTTGTTTCCGATCAACCTGTCAAATTTGAGCCCATTCGGACACAGTCGTTAAAAATGGCGAAACTACCGCCGGCGCGATTTTGGTTTCCGTTCAACCTGTCAAATTTTAGCCCATTCTTACACAGTCGCGAAAAATGATGATATTGCCCCAGGCGCGGTTTATGTTCCCGATCAACCTGTCAAATTTGAGCCCATTCCGACACAGTCGCTAAAAATGGCGAAACTGCCACCGGCGCGATTTTGGT
>NW_019266651.1:0-6959 GCF_002742605.1 Olea europaea var. sylvestris
ACTCCACTTTTCATCAGCTCTATTCCAATTGAATTTCACTAGCAATTCGCAAAAAATGGACAAACTCGAAGTTATCATGAAATTAAAAACCACTTTTCAATGACTCAATTCCAATCTAATTTGACTAGCAATTCGCCAAAAACGAACAAACTCGAAGTTCTCATGAAATCAAAAATCACTTTTCATTGACTCGATTCCAACCAAATTTGACTAGCAATTCGTCAAAAAGGAACAAACACGAAGTTTTCATGAAATCAAAAACACTTTTCATTGACTCGATTCCAATCGAATTAGACTGGCAATTCGCCAAAAATGAAAAAACTCGAAGTTATCATGAAATCAAAAACCACTTTTCATTGACTCGATTCCAATCGAATTAGACTAGCAATTCGCCAAAAACTAAGAAACCCGAAGTTATCATGAAATCAAAAATCGCATTTCGCTAACTCGACTCCAATCGAATTAGACTAGCAAGTCGTCAAACACAACAAACCCGAAGTTTTCATGAAATCAAAAATCACTTTTCATTGACTCGATTCCAATCGAGTTTGACTGGCAATTTGCCAAAAACGAACAAACCCGAAGTTACCATGAAGTCAAAAATCACTTTTCATTGGCTCGATTCCAATCGAATTAGACTAGCAATTCGCCAAAAACGAACAACCTGAAGTTACCATGAAATCAAAAACCACTTTTCATTGGCTTGATTCCAATTAAATTTTACTAGGAATTCGCCAAAAACAAACAAACCCGAAGTTTTAATGAAATCAAAATCCACTTTTCATTGGCTTTATTCCAACTGAATTTGACTAGCAATCCGCCAAAAACGAAGAAACCTAAAGTTACCATGAAATCAAAAACCTCTTTTCATTGACTCGATTTCAATCGAATTAGACTAGCAATTCGCCAAAAATTAACAAACCCGAAGTTATCATGAAATCAAAAACCACTTTTCATTAACTCGATTCCTATCGAATTAGACTAGTAATTCGCCAAACACGAACAAACCTAAAGTTTTCATGAAATCAAAGACCAATTTTCGTTGACTCGATTCCAATCGAATTTTGCTAGCAATTCGCCAAAAATGAACAAACCCGAAGTTACCATGAAATCAAAAACCATTTTTCATTGGCTCGATTCCAATTAAATTTGACTAGCAATTCGCCAAAAACAAAAAAACCCGAAGTTATCATGAAATCAAAAACCTCTCATCATTGACTCAATTCCAATCGAATTTGACTAGCAATTCGCCAAAAATGAACAAACCCGAAGTTACCATGAAATCAAAATCCACTTTTCATTGGCTTGATTCCAATCGAATTAGACTAGCAATTCGCCAAAAATGAACAAACCAGAAGTTTTCATGAAATCAAAATCCACTTTTCATTGGCTTCATTCCAATTGAATTTGACTAGCAATTCGCGAAAAACGATCAAATCCGAAGTTATCATGGAATAAAAATCCACTTTTCATTGGCTTTATTCCAATTGAATTTGACTAGTAATTCGCCAAAAAGGAACAAACCCTAAGTTATCATGAAATCAAAAACCACTTTTCATTGACTCGATTCAAATCGAATTTGACAAGCAATTCACCAAAAATGAACGAACCCGAAGTTACCATGAAATCAAAAACATTTTTTCATTGGCTCAATTCCAATCGAATTAGACTAGCAATTCGCCAAAAAACTAACAAACAGGAAGTTTTCATGAAATCAAAATCCACTTTTAATTGGCTTCATTGCAATTGAATTTGACTAGCAATTTACGAAAAATGATCAAACCCGAATTTATCATGAAATCAAAAACCACTTTTCATTGGCTCAATTCCAATTGACTTAGACTATCAATTTGCCAAAAATGAACAAGCCCGAAGTTTTCATGAAATCAAAATCCACTTTTCATTGACTTGATACCAATCGAATTTGACGAGCAATTCGACAAAAATGAACAAACCTGGAGTTATCATGAAATCAAAAGCCACTTTTCATTGACTCGATTCCAATCGAATTAGACTAGCAATTCACGAAAAATGAACAAACGTAAAGTTTTCAAGAATTCAAAATCCACTTTTCATTGGCTTTATTCCAATTGAATTTGGCTAGCAATTCGCCAAAAATGAACAAACCCGAAGTTATAATGAAATCAAAAACCACTTTTCATTGAGTCAATTCCAATAGAATTTAACTGGCAATTCACCAAAAAAGAACAAAATTGAAGTTTTCATGAAATCAAAATCAACTTTTCATTGGCTTTATTCCATTTGAATTTGACTAGCAAGTCGCCAAAAACGAACAAACCCGAAGTTGTCATGAAATCGAAAACCATGTTTCATTGACTCGATTCAAATCGAATTTGACAAGCAATTCGCCAAAAACGAACAAACCCGAAGTTACCATGAAATCAAAAACCACTTTTCATTGGCTCGATTCCAGTCGAATTAGACTAGAAATTCGCCAAAAATGAACAAGCCCAAAGTTTTCATGAAATCAAAATCCACTTTCATTGGCTCTATTCCAATTGAATTTGGCTAGTAATTAGCCAAAAACGAACAATCCTGAAGTTATCATGAAATCAAAAACCACTTTTCATTGACTCGATTCCAATCGAATTTGACTAGTAATTCGCCAAAAACGAACAAGCCCAAAGTTATCATGAAATCAAAAATCACTTTACATTGACTCGATTCCAATAGAATTAGACTAGTAGTTCGCCAAAACAAACAAACCTGAAGTTTTCATGAAATCAAAAACCACATTTCATTGGCTTTATTTCGATCGAATTACACTAGAAGTTCGCCAAAAATGAACCAACTCGAAGTTATCTTGAAATCAAAAACCACTTTTCATTGGCTCTTTTCCAATGGAATTAGACTAGCAATTCGCCAAAAACGAACAAACCCGAAGTTACCATGGAATTAAAAATCACTTTTCATTGGCTCGATTCCAATCGAATTTGACTAGCAATTCGCCAAAAATGAACAAACCCGAAGTTATCATGAAATCAAAAGCCACTTTTCATTGACTCGATTCCAATCGAATTTGATTAGCAATTCGTCAAAAACGAACAAACCCAAAGTTATCATGAAATCAAAAACCACATTTTATTGGCTTGATTCCAAACAAATTAGAATAGTAGTTCACCAAAAATGAACAAACCCGAAGTTATCGTGAAATCAAGTACAACTTTCCATTAGCTCGATTCCAATCGAATTAGACTAGTAATTCGCCAAAAAAGAACAAACCCGAAGTTATCATGAAATCAAAAACCACATTTCATTAGCTTGATTCTGATCAAATTAGACTAGAAGTTCGCCAAAAATGAACAAACCCGAAGTTACTATGAAATCAAAAATATCTTTTAATTGGCTCGATTCCAATCGAATTAGACTAGCGATTCCCCAAAATTGAACAAACCCCAAGTTATCCCGAGATCTAAGGCACTGGGACAGCTAGTTGAAGACACCATCTTCTAGCTGGGGGGGGATGAAATGAAAAACCACTTTTCATTGACTCAATTCCAATCGAATTTGACTAGTAATTCGCCAAAAATGAACAAACCCGAAGTTACCATGAAATCAAAAACTACTTTTCATTGGCTTGATTCCAATCAAATTAGACTAGCAATTCACCAAAAATGAACAGCCCAAATTTTTCATGAAATCAAAATCCACTTTTCATTGGCTCTATTCCAATTGAATTTGACAAGCAATTCGCCAAAAAGAACAAACTCTAATTTACCATGAAATCAAAAACCGCTTTTCATTGACTAGATTCAAATCGAGTTTGACAAGCAATTCGCCAAAAATGAACAAACCCGAAGTAACCATGAAATCAAAAACATCTTTTTGATTTCATGGTAACTTCGGGTTTGTTCATTTTTGGGTAACTGCTAGTCTAATTTGATTGGAATCGAGCCAATGAAAAGTGGTTTTTGGTTTCTAGGTAACTTTGGGTTTGGTTGTTTTTGGGGGAATTGCTAGTCTAATTCGATTAGAATTGAGCTAATGAAAGTGGGTTTTGATTTCGTGATAACTTCGGGTTTGTTCATTTTTGGCGAATTGCTAGTCTAATTCGATTGGAATCAAGCCAATAATTTCATGGTAACTTCGAGTTCATTCGTATTTAGCGAACTGCTGTGTAATTCGATCGAAATCGAGACAATGAAAAGTGGTTTTTGATTTCGTGATAACTTTTGGTTTTTTCATTTTTGGTGAGTTGTTAGTCTAATTCGATTGGAATCGAGCCAATGAAAAGTGGTTTTTGATTTCATGATAACATCAATTTTTGTTTGATTTTCGCGAATTGCTAGTCTAATTTGATTGGAATCGAGCCAATGAAAAGTGGTTTTTGATTTCACGATAACTTTGGGTTTGTTCATTTTTGGCGAATTGCTAGTCAAATTTGATTGGAATCGAGCCAATGAAAAGTGGTTTTTGATTTCATGATAACTTCGGGTTTTTTATTCTTGGGGAATTGCTAGTCTAATTTGATTGGAATCGAGCATATGAAAACGTTTCTTGATTTCAAGATAACCTCAGGTTTTTCATTTTTGGCAAATTACTAGTCTAATTCAATTGGAATCTAGCCAATGAAAAGTGGTTTTTGATTTCATGATAACTTTGGGTTTGTTCTTTTTTGGCGAATTGCTAGTCTAAATCGATTGGAATCGAGCCAATGAAAAGTGGTTTGTGATTTCATGATAACTTCGGGTTTGTTCGTTTTTGGCGAAATGTAAGTCTAATTCGATAGGAATTGAGCCAATGAAAAGTGGTTTTTAATTTCATTATAACTTCGGGTTTGTTCATTTTTTGCGAAGTGTTAGTCTAATTCGATTGGAATCATAGAGTCAATGAAAAATTGTTTTTGTTTTCATGAAAACGTCGGGTTTGTTCATTTTTGTCGAATTGGTAGTCTAATTCGATTGGAATCGAGCCAATGAAAAGTGGTTTTTGATTTCATGATAACTTCGTGTTTTTCATTATTCGCGAATTGCTAGTCTGATTTGATATGAATCGAGCCAAAGAAATGTGGTTTTTGATTTCATGATAACTTTGGATTTGTTCTTTTTTGGCGAATTGCTAGTCTAATTTGATTAGAATCGAGTCAATGAAAAGTTGTTCTTAATTTCGTGATAACTTCGGGTTCGTTTGATTTTTGCGAACTGCTAGTCTAATTCAATCGAAATCGAGCCAATGAAAAGTAGTTTTTGATTTCGTGATAACTTCAAGTTTTTTTCATTTTTGGCAAATTGTTAGTCTAGTTCGATTGGAATCGAGCCAATGAAAAGTGGTTTTTGATTTCATGATAACGTTGATTTTGTTCGATTTTTGCGAATTGCTAGTCTAATTCGATTGGAATCGAGCCAATGAAAAGTGATTTTGGATTTCATGATAACTTCGGGTTTGTTCATTTTTGGCGAATTGCTTGTCAAATTCGATTGGAATCGAGCAAATGAAAAGTGATTTTTGATTTCGTGATAACTTCGGGTTTGTTTATATTTGACGAATTGCTAGTCAAATTCAATTGGAATAGAGCCAATAAAAAGTGGTTTTTGATTTCAAGAAAACTTTGGGTTTGTTCATTTTTGTCGAATTGCTAGTCTAATTTGATTGGAATCAGACCAATGAAAAGTGGTTTTTGATTTCATGATAACATCGATTTTGTTCATATTTTGCAAATTACTAGTCTAATTCGACTGGAATCGAGCTAGTGAAAAGTGGTTTTTGATTTCATGATAACTTCGGATTTGTTCATTTTTGGCGAATTGCTTGTCAAATTCGATTGGAATCGAGCAAATGAAAAGTGATTTTTGATTTCATGATAACTTCGGGTTTGTTCATATTTGACGAATTGTAAGTCAAATTCAATTGGAATAGAGCCAATGAAATGTGGATTTTAATTTCATCAAAACTTCGGTTTTTTCATTTTTGGCGAATTGCTAGTCTAATTCGATTAGAATCGTGCTAATGAAAATTGGTTTTTGATTTCATGATAACTTCGTGTTTGTTCGTTATTCCTGAATTGCTAGTTTGATTCGATTGGAATCGAGCCTATGAAATGTGGTTTTTGATTTCATGATAACTTTGGGTTCGTTCTTTTTTGGCTAATTGCCAGTCTAATTCGATTGGAATTGAGCCAATGAAAAGTTGTTCTTGATTTCATGATAACTTTGGGTTTGTTCATTTTTGACGAACTGCTAGTCTAATTCGCGTTTGGTAGTTTTTGGCCAATTGCTAGTCTAATTCGATTGGAATGGAGCCAATGAAAAGTGGTTTTTTATTTCATGATAACTTCGGGTTTGTTCATTTTTAACGAATTGCCAGTCTAATTCGATTGGAATCGAGCCAATGGAAAGTGGTTTTTGATTTCATGGTAACTTCGAGTTTGTTCATTTTCGGGGGAACTGCTAGTCTAATTCGATTGGAATCGAGCCAATGAAAAGTGTTTTTTGATTTCGTGGTAACTTCGGGTTTGGTAGTTTTTGGCAAATTACTAGTCTAATTTGATTTGAATTGACCCAATAAAAAGTGGGTTTTGATTTCATGATAACTTCGGGTTTGTTTGTTTTAGGCGAATTTCTAGTCTAATTCGATAGGAATTGAGCCAATGAACAGTGATTTTTGATTTCATGGTAACTTTGGGTTTGTTCAGTTTTTGCGAATTGCTAGTCTAATTCGATCGGAATTAAGCGAATGAAAAGTGGTTTTTGATTTCGTGATAACTTTCGATTTTTTCGTTTTTGGCGAATAGTTAGTCTAATTTGATTGGAATCGAGCCAATGAAAAGTGGTTTTTGATTTCATGATAACATCGATTTTGTTCGATTTTCGTGAATTGTTAGTGTAATTCGATTGGAATCGAGCCAATGAAAAGTGGTTTTTCATTTCATGATAACTTCGGGATTTTTCATTTTTGGTGAATTGCTAGTCAAATTCGATTGGAATCGAGCCAACGAAAAG
>NW_019266652.1:0-6957 GCF_002742605.1 Olea europaea var. sylvestris
TTTCCACAATATTTTGGTGAAGCAGGTTTCCATATATCACTAAGTGTCATCCTTGACAGAAAATTCGGCCTGTACGATACAACATTCGCTTTGTTTTAGTCATTGGTATTTGAAAAGGATATGTTCAACAATCTTCAGGAAGTCATATACTGGATAACCTCCACTAAGTGAAATTAGCATGAAAAAATCATTATGCATGTATATAGGTAGATTGCTGGACATTTTATTGCAGAGTGTCTTACTAACCAAGTCATAAAATTTACTGGATCCCAAATTTTTGCAGCCATTAAAGATAAGTTGCTTTTATCCTGACAGAAAAACGAGATCCTTACACTATCACTGAGTTCAAAAATCAATTAGACCACACTTGACAGAAATTGGTAAGTTAGGGAAAAAAAAAAAAAATTGATGTCCAAAATTGACTATGGCACCATCTATGGGAAATTTAATGGCCATGCATTTTGGAAAACCATTTAAAGGTCAATGACCAATTACTGATGGAGATACACCTGCTTTGCAATTGGGGAACATCTTGATCATCTCTATATGCCCGATGTAAACCATAAGAATCAGTGGCAGATCAACAGGTAAACCTCCCCAATTAGAATAAATAAGATCTATGGAAGGTGTGTGATGAGCAATAACTACATCTTTGATTGAGAAATATGGATTAGAAACCATAAGGAAAACAATATATAGCAAGAGGTATCACTAAATAGGTTAAGACAAGTTCCAACTTATGAAGGAAATATTAAATCCAACAGACTTCTTAGAATGAGTTACTTCTAGAGATGAATATTCTGATTGGAATGACTTTTACGATGGGAGGTGAGTAACAGTTGCTAGGATGAAACTTATAGGACAAGCAAGAGAATGGTTGACTGGATTTTAGGGATTTGAAAAACTTGTATGCACCACCCATCAGCAACCAGCAGGAGATGAAGACAAAGCTTTAGAGAGAAATTAAATACCCTCATATCTCAAGACAAACTGTGGAAGCAACTTCCCAGTTTAAAAAGGGTAATATCTTGGCAGCTGAACATAAGGGAAAATTTAATGAGCTCAGTGCCTGAAGCCTAAGAATTGAAGAATGAAGATCTGCATCAAACCCTAGCCAATCTTAACGTAATTGCTCTAACAAATGCTATTAATGTCGTCGAGCAGGAATCCCTTTAAAAGAACCTGTTTAGCAAAAGGCAGAGATGGATCTCAATGCCAAAATTATCATTAGTGACTTCTGCCAGAAAAGAAGCATCTGCTATGTTTGCCATGCAGATGGATCCAAATCTATAGATCTAAATAATTATATTACAAAAGACATACAAGGAATAAGACATCAGTTATAAATTTTAGAAGTTCAGTTTTAAAGTGTTGGCACAACCTCAAATGAGATTCAGAAACAGAGCTATCCGAGTTAAGATCAAATGCTTGCTCAGGAGTTGATGGTACAAGTCCAATCCAACTAAGGAACTTCCTTAAGAGTCTCTTACGAGGCCCAACTGCTGACAGAATTCCTTCATATCGAGTTACTGCTCTCTCTGCTGCCAACCAGATTGGAAAGTCATCCGATAGGTCAGTTTCAACAGGGTTATCAAGCATTTTTTCATCAAAGAAAAATGGTTGTTGGGATTGAGCCAATTCCTTAAGCCAAAGCTTAATGTTATTTGCCAAAACTTGTGTATCCTCTTTCTGGCTTATGCTCTTAAGAATCTGTTACAAAGAACAGTAAATGCATCGGCACAGCAACCATACGCTTATAAAAGGAAATGAATCAATATAGAAAAAGGAATTTATAGATCACTGCATTCTGTAAGAACCATTCATTGTTGTTGATTCAAATGAAGATTTTCGAAAAAATTACTTGCTTGAAAGTTAAAAGGTAAAAAATTATGACAAATATAGAAATAGTCACAGTATGTTATGAATGTAGACTAGTCTATAGGAAAGAAAATATCAACATAGAGATAGTTAGATGAGGTGTGCACTGTGAAGACAAGATGAATGATAGCAGTGATCAAATGAGAGTATGGAAAAAACAAGGAGAGACACAATGTTTTCACAATAGAGGCAACAACTCTAGAGGTCCTGCAAGCGAAGAAGAATGGAAACAGCCACAGAAGAGTATCAAATGTAATGTCAACAAGGAGAATAGAGATAGCGAGGAGATCGGATGGAGCCAGCTATGAAGTATTTGTGGGGAAAATGTATTGGTTCTGCATCAGCCACAGGCATTGTCCTTTCAGAAAAAGGTCCATTGCGATTAATGGGAAATTTTCTTAGTGCGAAATAATGTTTTCCATCTCATCAAACAAAAGATAATAATATTCAGCAAAATAGTGCTCTTTTGATGTTCTTCATAATACCCCAAAACTGTATGCATAATTGATAGCTGATAGGTAACTCATTCGTGAAGTTTAAAAAGTACAGAACAAAAAAGGAAAATTCGATTTTTAGTTGGGAAAGAAAAGAAGATAAAGATAAAATTTCTAAATCTACTTAGACTAGGATTTCTACTCACTCTTAGTCTACAACAATGACAACAACAACAACAAAAACAATTAATCAGAATTTCAAGCCTCTAGATGTAGGGGGAAAAAAAGAGAAAATAGGGAACACTTCTTTAATTAAGTTCCTTAGATTATTCTACTCATTCTTAGTCTAGAGAATTACAACAACGACAATGGGACATTTCTTCAATTAAGTTCCTTAGATTATTCTACTCACTCTTAGTCTAGAGAATTACGACAACGACAACGACAACAGCAATATCAACAAAAACACTTAGGCCCCGTTTGGTAGTCATTTCTTTCAAAATGCATTTTTCTCTCTCTTCTTTTCAACCACATATTCTTTATTAAAATAATATTACACGTAAATCAAAAACTTTCTCTTATTTCTCAACCACACATTTCACATCAATTTACTATTCTAAAATACATTTTTACATAAGAATGCCTATCAAACACCCACTTAATCAGAATTTCAAACTCTAGATGTAGGGAAAAAAAAAAAAAGGGAAGACTTCTTCAATTAAGTTCCTTGGATTAATATTTGGAGTCTGACTAATTTTTCACCTCAAATTACATAAAAATGCAACTCTCTTCTTGACAGTGTTTATTTAAAGGGTAAAAGAGCAGGAAAAGAATTGAAGGGACACAATACCCTCCAAAATCATGAAGAAAGGAGAGCTGGTAAATTTTATTCCTCATCTTCTGCAGAAATCAACAATCAAGCAGGTGAAATAATTCGCTTGCTGTCCCAAAATCAAAGTCAGAAAGAAAGAAAAATCTTAACTCTCTCTTCACTTTTTTACATCGACTCATTCTTTCACTCAAAAATGTAGTGTAGGCCTAGGATTCTATTATGAAACATAAAATCAAATGTATAAAGAGGGAAATCCCCTGTGGAAAATCCATACTAAAGTGACTTAAATATCAAAGATTAAACAGATTAACACGATCGGAAAATCCATACATATCAATAGTCGTGTGAATTACCTCGTTCATCCACACACCAACTCTCCCCAAAGGTTTGGCGATAAGAGAAAAGAAATTCTGTAACAACTTTGACTGTAAGTAATCCAATTTTTCAACAATTAGCAAGCCCTTTTGCCTTTCAGTTGCATAGCCTCGCCTGTATATAAAAAATGATCACGTAGGAGGAATAAAGACCTGCCAATAAATAAATCAAGCAATATCTATGAAGACGAGTAAGGAAAAAAGGGAAAAGATATGTGTAAATACTGATACAATTTAAATAAATGTATAAAGTTCAGTTTCACTACTCTTGCTACATGAAGAAAAAGAAGTAATTCTTTCCTACCTAGAAAACAGAGCACAACACTTAAATGGCAATTAAAGCATAGGAAGAAGAAGATGTTTCTTGGTTTAGATGAAACCAAAGAAGAATTGACTAGAAGATCTATCTACTATTTTTCAGTCCTGGTAGAGTAGGTAAAACATAGAAAGCTTGATCCCATAGTAACAATGTGAAGAACAATAAAAAAGTAGACTATACGTTCAAAATGTCTTGTCATTAAGAATGTGATAAGCAGTGATAGGATCACAAACACACATTTTAACATATTGGTGGATAATCAGTGATTGTAACCACCTGAGTTACTCATTTACCTGAATATTATTGCACCTGACTCAGATGATCTTTTCCAGTCAACATAAATTGGCAAGGTAAGAAGATAATCAGTATTTAATGCAGATGTCAGCATCAAATCCCGAGGAGATAATTCTTCAAACTCAGCATCATAGAGAAGTTGCATGAAAGCGCGCTGAAAACGAATCGGGACAGCAAATCTACATACAATTTTACATGATAAGTCAAATTAGTAGAAGCATGAGACTAATCAAAAGGCGATCATAAGTATTCATGAATTATGACAGGTTTGACATTTCGTGTAGTTTCAATAAATAACTAGTATAACAAGCATCTTAAACAGAAGTCCTTCCATTGTTACCAAAAACAAAAGGCAAATTAAACATCTGAGCAAGGGAGAAATAGAAATTTGCATTAACCTGCATAACTGCAAAGAGACTAGTTAATTTTAAACAGATTTCAGCAGGGAAAAAATATATGCTATGAACAAAATATCTGATATCACAAGAACACGTAACTCCAGCAGTTTGTAATAAACTAAAAGGAAACAATAGAACACAGAGAACCTTGAAGCCTTGGTAGGATTTTCCTCGACAGTTTTTGATGAAGAACCCAACAGAAATCTCAAGTCCAGGGTGAAATTGAAGGGTATTTTCGTCTCAGTGTTAGCCTCATCCTTCTTTTCTTTGTCTATGCTCTCACTTTTCACAGAGCTATTCATAACGGCATCAGACTCCATCCCATTAGCCACAAAATTTCTCTCCAAGCCTGGCAAATCATCAAGACCAACACCTTTGCTTTTTGTGGAAAAAGTAAGATCAAACTCGGCACGCATTTCCTCTAAAATTCTTTTGTGTTCAGCGTGAAGAATCATATCTAAGCATCTGTAATGACACAAGTAGATGTTAATCATCACAATTTATGATCACATAAGTAAGACATCTTATCATGACAATACAATAAATGTTGTAAATTCTTTAACAGCGAGTATATGGCATTATTTGTACAACTTCATCCAGTCCTAATTTATGAATCATAGGAACAAGAGAGATAATAGTCATAAACACCTCTTATTTCATCAATCTTGGCCTTCATTATTAATTAACTAATATCTTCTAGTAACCCTTAGCAAAGGACAAAATATAAAAATTACTTGGAAAGATGAAGAAATTCGCGGGATTCCTCTTGTGAGGAGAACATGGCGGAGACAATTGCATCCAATAGCTCGGATTTGGAAACTGATATATATCTCTGTCTCCGAACCTGAATTCCGGAACCTCCACGCCCATTAACATCCTTTGTTTTCAAACTGTCTGCTGCTGTGGTCGCCGGAGTCAGGTGCTGCGGCGGAGGCTTAATTTCTGACCTCTGCAACTCCGGTGGTGCTTCTTGTGCTGTGCTCCGGCAATAAGCAATGTGAATAGGCGCAGTGCTCCGGAAAACGTGACATTGATTCGAAGATGATAGGGCGCTAAAGCTACGCGTAAATTGTAAAGGTACTAACATCAGAAGAGGAGGAAGAATGAACCATGCACCCACTTTGCCACTCCACTGGATACTCAAGTTTGAACTTTGATTTCCACCTTACAAGTCACTTATCATTTGGTACTATCCTAGGAATTACATTTTGTTTCATTTAGTTAAAAATTAGATTTTTATTAAATTTTGACAAAATATATAGTCGAAAATTTGATAAAATTATGAATACGATTGAAAATAAATTTTAGAAAATATGACCAAATAGAACAACCCATGTAAAAAATGATCAATCCATAAAAACTCAACTAATTTGAGCCAATAGATCAATTTGAGCAACACAAAGTTTGTTGAACTAATTCAGCACTTGTTTGTTTCCCATCTTATTCCCATTAAAATGGAAAATATGATCGTTATCCATCATATCAAATCATCAAATTTGAATTTTTATCTCTTATGTGGGGTCCATAACGATTATATTTTCCATTCTCATTTTTACTTTTAGGCCTCGTTTGAGAGTGATTTTTCACTCCAAAAAATTGATTTTTTGACCGTTATTTAACTATTTTTGTCGTAATTTTTGACTTCTTCTTTCACAAGTGGTCCCCACTTTTCTCCTGACGGTAAAAAAAAATCAATTCTCAATATCACTACCAAACAGGCTCTTAATTTCAATGTGTACATTGTCCGAACCCCAAAACTTACATAGGAGAAAAAAACAGACAAGCATAAGGTTTCAAACTTTGGTGTTGTAGAATGTATTACCAAGACTCCATTTATGTGTTCTTATTCTTGATAAATGAATTTTTTTTTTTATTTTTTTATGTTATTGCACCTCAAACAATTTACGTTGTTAATTGCGTACTTGATTAATGTTTTACAATTGTTTTGGATAGTGAAATTGTGTTTCATTCAAAATTGTTAGTGATTTTTTTAGTTACAAAAGGTTTTTCGAAATTCACTATTTCTCAAGTAATTTTTTATTATGTGCTTGTTTGATCGGGATTTTGTTAATTGATTTTTTAATCGTTAGAGATAAAATGGGTCCTACCTGTGAGAGAGGAAATAAAAAATGACGATTGGAATAGTAAAATAACGGTAAAAAATTGATTTTAATTGGGTTTTAAGTTATACCAAACATGCTCTATGTTCTATTGTATTAAGAAATAATTTTAATGCATTCTGTCGATTTAAATTTTATGAATCAGATTTTGATTTTCAAAGAAGATAGTGATTGAATTTATTTAATGAGTTTGTTTGTGGGGGATAAACCCTGATGAAATTAACTATATTTGTTTTTCTTTTCTTTTCCTCCCTCCCTTTCTCCTATAATTTCCTACAATTGTTAGATTTACTCTTTTCCTTTGCTCG
>NW_019266653.1:0-6955 GCF_002742605.1 Olea europaea var. sylvestris
ATTAATCGGAAACAAAAATCGCCCCGGGGGCAATTTCGTCATTTTTCGCGACGGTACCGGAATCGGCTAAAATTTGACTGATTTATGGAAAACAAAAATCGCGCCGGGGGCAATTTCGTCATTTATCGCGACGGAGTCGGAATCGGCTAAAATTTGACTAATTGATGGGAAACAAAAATCGCTCCGGGGGCAATTTCGTCATTTATCGCGACGGAGTCGGAATCGGCTAAAATTTGACTGATTGATGGGAAACAAAAATCGCTCCGGGGGCAATTTCGTCATTTTTTGCGACAGTTTCGAAATGGGCTCAAATTTGACAGATTGATCGGAAACAAAAATCAAACCGGGGGCAATTTCGTCATTTTTCGAGACGGTGTCGGAATCGGCTAAAATTTGACAAATTAATCGGAAACAAAAATCGCCCCGGGGGCAATTTCGTCATTTTTCGCCACGGTACCGGAATCGGCTAAAATTTGACTGATTGATGGGAAAAAAAATCGCGCCGGGGGCGATTTCGTAATTTTTGGCGACGGTGTCGAAATTGGCTCAAATTTGACAGATTGATCGGAAACAAAAATCGCGTCGGGCGCAATTTCGTCATTTTTCACCACGGTGTCGGAATCAGCTAAAATTTGACAGATTAATCGGAAATAAAAATCGCGCCAAGGGCAATTTCGTCGTTTTTCGCGACGGTGTCGAAATGGGCTCAAATTTGACTGATTGGTCGGAAATAAAAATCACGCCAAGGGCAATTTCGTCGTTTTTCGCGACATTGTCGGAATCGGCTAAAATTTGACTGATTGATGGGAAACAAAAATCGCGCCGTGGGCAATTTCGGCATTTTTTACGACAGTGTGGAAATCGGCTAAAATTTGACTGATGGATGGGAAACCAAAATCGCGCTGGGGCGATTTCGTCATTTTTCGTGACACTGTCCAAATCGGCTAAAATTTGACTGATTGGTGGGAAACAAAAATCGCGAAGGGGGCAATTTTGTCATTTTTCGCGACGGTGTCGAAATCGTCTAAAATTTGACTGATTGATGGGAAACAAAAATCGCGTCGAGGGCAATTTCGCCATTTTTCGCGACGGTGTTGGAATCGTCTAAAATTTGACTGATTGATGGGAAACAAAAATCACGCCAGGGGCAATTTCGTCATTTTTCGCGACGGTGTCGAAATCGGATAATATTTGACTGATTGATGGGAAACTAAAATCGCGCAGGGGCGATTTCGTCATTTTTCGAGACGGTATCGAAATCGGCTAAAATTTGAATGATTGATGGGAAATAAAACTCACGCCGGGGGCAATTTCGTCATTTTTGCGACGGTGTCGGAATCGACTAAAATTTGACTGATTGATGGGAAACAAAAATCACGCGTGGGGGCAATTTCGTCATTTTTCGCGATGGTGTGGAAATCGGCTAAAATTTGACAGATGGATGGGAAACAAAAATCGCGCAGGGGCGATTTCGTCATTTTTCGTGACGGTGTCGGAATCGGCTCAAATTTGACTGATTGATGGGAAACGAAAATCGCGCCGGGGGCAATTTCTTCATTTTTCGCGACGGTGTCGAAATCGGCTAAAATTTGACTGATTGATGGGAAACTAAAATCGCACATGGGCAATTTCGTCATTTTTCGTGACGGTGTCGAAATCGGCTAAAATATGACTGATTGATGGGAAACAAAAATCTGGCAGGGGCAATTTCGTCGTTTTTCGTGACGGTGTCGGAATAGACTAAAATTTGACAGATTAATCGGAAATAAAAATTGCGCCGAAGGCAATTTCGCCATTTTTCGCGTCGGTGTCGGAATCGGCTAAAATTTGACTGATTGATGGGAAACAAAAATCGCGCCGGGGGCGATTTCGTCATTTTTCGCGATGGAGTCGGAATCGGCCAAAATTTGACTAATTGATGGGAAACAAAAATCGCGCCGGGGGCGATTTCGTCATTTTTCGCGATGGAGTCGGAATCGGCCAAAATTTGACTAATTGATGGGAAACAAAAATCGCGCCGGGGGCGATTTCGTCATTTTTCGCGATGGAGTCGGAATCGGCCAAAATTTGACTAATTGATGGGAAACAAAAATCGCGCCGGGGGCGATTTCGTCATTTTTCGCGATGGAGTCGGAATCGGCCAAAATTTGACTAATTGATGGGAAACAAAAATCGCGCCGGGGGCGATTTCGTCATTTTTCGCGATGGAGTCGGAATCGGCCAAAATTTGACTAATTGATGGGAAACAAAAATCGCGCCGGGGGCGATTTCGTCATTTTTCGCGATGGAGTCGGAATCGGCCAAAATTTGACTAATTGATGGGAAACAAAAATCGCGCCGGGGGCGATTTCGTCATTTTTCGCGATGGAGTCGGAATCGGCCAAAATTTGACTAATTGATGGGAAACAAAAATCGCGCCGGGGGCGATTTCGTCATTTTTCGCGATGGAGTCGGAATCGGCCAAAATTTGACTAATTGATGGGAAACAAAAATCGCGCCGGGGGCGATTTCGTCATTTTTCGCGATGGAGTCGGAATCGGCCAAAATTTGACTAATTGATGGGAAACAAAAATCGCGCCGGGGGCGATTTCGTCATTTTTCGCGATGGAGTCGGAATCGGCCAAAATTTGACTAATTGATGGGAAACAAAAATCGCGCCGGGGGCGATTTCGTCATTTTTCGCGATGGAGTCGGAATCGGCCAAAATTTGACTAATTGATGGGAAACAAAAATCGCGCCGGGGGCGATTTCGTCATTTTTCGCGATGGAGTCGGAATCGGCCAAAATTTGACTAATTGATGGGAAACAAAAATCGCGCCGGGGGCGATTTCGTCATTTTTCGCGATGGAGTCGGAATCGGCCAAAATTTGACTAATTGATGGGAAACAAAAATCGCGCCGGGGGCGATTTCGTCATTTTTCGCGATGGAGTCGGAATCGGCCAAAATTTGACTAATTGATGGGAAACAAAAATCGCGCCGGGGGCGATTTCGTCATTTTTCGCGATGGAGTCGGAATCGGCCAAAATTTGACTAATTGATGGGAAACAAAAATCGCGCCGGGGGCGATTTCGTCATTTTTCGCGATGGAGTCGGAATCGGCCAAAATTTGACTAATTGATGGGAAACAAAAATCGCGCCGGGGGCGATTTCGTCATTTTTCGCGATGGAGTCGGAATCGGCCAAAATTTGACTAATTGATGGGAAACAAAAATCGCGCCGGGGGCGATTTCGTCATTTTTCGCGATGGAGTCGGAATCGGCCAAAATTTGACTAATTGATGGGAAACAAAAATCGCGCCGGGGGCGATTTCGTCATTTTTCGCGATGGAGTCGGAATCGGCCAAAATTTGACTAATTGATGGGAAACAAAAATCGCGCCGGGGGCGATTTCGTCATTTTTCGCGATGGAGTCGGAATCGGCCAAAATTTGACTAATTGATGGGAAACAAAAATCGCGCCGGGGGCGATTTCGTCATTTTTCGCGATGGAGTCGGAATCGGCCAAAATTTGACTAATTGATGGGAAACAAAAATCGCGCCGGGGGCGATTTCGTCATTTTTCGCGATGGAGTCGGAATCGGCCAAAATTTGACTAATTGATGGGAAACAAAAATCGCGCCGGGGGCGATTTCGTCATTTTTCGCGATGGAGTCGGAATCGGCCAAAATTTGACTAATTGATGGGAAACAAAAATCGCGCCGGGGGCGATTTCGTCATTTTTCGCGATGGAGTCGGAATCGGCCAAAATTTGACTAATTGATGGGAAACAAAAATCGCGCCGGGGGCGATTTCGTCATTTTTCGCGATGGAGTCGGAATCGGCCAAAATTTGACTAATTGATGGGAAACAAAAATCGCGCCGGGGGCGATTTCGTCATTTTTCGCGATGGAGTCGGAATCGGCCAAAATTTGACTAATTGATGGGAAACAAAAATCGCGCCGGGGGCGATTTCGTCATTTTTCGCGATGGAGTCGGAATCGGCCAAAATTTGACTAATTGATGGGAAACAAAAATCGCGCCGGGGGCGATTTCGTCATTTTTCGCGATGGAGTCGGAATCGGCCAAAATTTGACTAATTGATGGGAAACAAAAATCGCGCCGGGGGCGATTTCGTCATTTTTCGCGATGGAGTCGGAATCGGCCAAAATTTGACTAATTGATGGGAAACAAAAATCGCGCCGGGGGCGATTTCGTCATTTTTCGCGATGGAGTCGGAATCGGCCAAAATTTGACTAATTGATGGGAAACAAAAATCGCGCCGGGGGCGATTTCGTCATTTTTCGCGATGGAGTCGGAATCGGCCAAAATTTGACTAATTGATGGGAAACAAAAATCGCGCCGGGGGCGATTTCGTCATTTTTCGCGATGGAGTCGGAATCGGCCAAAATTTGACTAATTGATGGGAAACAAAAATCGCGCCGGGGGCGATTTCGTCATTTTTCGCGATGGAGTCGGAATCGGCCAAAATTTGACTAATTGATGGGAAACAAAAATCGCGCCGGGGGCGATTTCGTCATTTTTCGCGATGGAGTCGGAATCGGCCAAAATTTGACTAATTGATGGGAAACAAAAATCGCGCCGGGGGCGATTTCGTCATTTTTCGCGATGGAGTCGGAATCGGCCAAAATTTGACTAATTGATGGGAAACAAAAATCGCGCCGGGGGCGATTTCGTCATTTTTCGCGATGGAGTCGGAATCGGCCAAAATTTGACTAATTGATGGGAAACAAAAATCGCGCCGGGGGCGATTTCGTCATTTTTCGCGATGGAGTCGGAATCGGCCAAAATTTGACTAATTGATGGGAAACAAAAATCGCGCCGGGGGCGATTTCGTCATTTTTCGCGATGGAGTCGGAATCGGCCAAAATTTGACTAATTGATGGGAAACAAAAATCGCGCCGGGGGCGATTTCGTCATTTTTCGCGATGGAGTCGGAATCGGCCAAAATTTGACTAATTGATGGGAAACAAAAATCGCGCCGGGGGCGATTTCGTCATTTTTCGCGATGGAGTCGGAATCGGCCAAAATTTGACTAATTGATGGGAAACAAAAATCGCGCCGGGGGCGATTTCGTCATTTTTCGCGATGGAGTCGGAATCGGCCAAAATTTGACTAATTGATGGGAAACAAAAATCGCGCCGGGGGCGATTTCGTCATTTTTCGCGATGGAGTCGGAATCGGCCAAAATTTGACTAATTGATGGGAAACAAAAATCGCGCCGGGGGCGATTTCGTCATTTTTCGCGATGGAGTCGGAATCGGCCAAAATTTGACTAATTGATGGGAAACAAAAATCGCGCCGGGGGCGATTTCGTCATTTTTCGCGATGGAGTCGGAATCGGCCAAAATTTGACTAATTGATGGGAAACAAAAATCGCGCCGGGGGCGATTTCGTCATTTTTCGCGATGGAGTCGGAATCGGCCAAAATTTGACTAATTGATGGGAAACAAAAATCGCGCCGGGGGCGATTTCGTCATTTTTCGCGATGGAGTCGGAATCGGCCAAAATTTGACTAATTGATGGGAAACAAAAATCGCGCCGGGGGCGATTTCGTCATTTTTCGCGATGGAGTCGGAATCGGCCAAAATTTGACTAATTGATGGGAAACAAAAATCGCGCCGGGGGCGATTTCGTCATTTTTCGCGATGGAGTCGGAATCGGCCAAAATTTGACTAATTGATGGGAAACAAAAATCGCGCCGGGGGCGATTTCGTCATTTTTCGCGATGGAGTCGGAATCGGCCAAAATTTGACTAATTGATGGGAAACAAAAATCGCGCCGGGGGCGATTTCGTCATTTTTCGCGATGGAGTCGGAATCGGCCAAAATTTGACTAATTGATGGGAAACAAAAATCGCGCCGGGGGCGATTTCGTCATTTTTCGCGATGGAGTCGGAATCGGCCAAAATTTGACTAATTGATGGGAAACAAAAATCGCGCCGGGGGCGATTTCGTCATTTTTCGCGATGGAGTCGGAATCGGCCAAAATTTGACTAATTGATGGGAAACAAAAATCGCGCCGGGGGCAATTTCGTCATTTTTCGCGCCGGTGTCGGAATGGGCTAAAATTTGACAGGTTGATCGGAAAAAAAAATCGCGCCGGGGGCAATTTCGTCATTTTTCGCGCCGGTGTCGGAATGGGCCAAAATTTGAAAGATTGATCGGAAACAAAAATCGCGCCGGGGGCAATTTCGTCATTTTTCGCGCCGGCGTCGGAATGGGCTAAAATTTGACAGATTGATCGGAAACAAAAATCGCGCGGGGCGCCATTTCGTCATTTTTCGAGAAGGTGTCGGAATTGGCTAAAATTTGACAGATTGATCGGAAACAAAAATCGCGCGGGGCGCCATTTCGTCATTTTTCGAGAAGGTGTCGGAATTGGCTAAAATTTGACAGATTGATCGGAAACAAAAATCGCGCGGGGCGCCATTTCGTCATTTTTCGAGAAGGTGTCGGAATTGGCTAAAATTTGACAGATTGATCGGAAACAAAAATCGCGCGGGGCGCCATTTCGTCATTTTTCGAGAAGGTGTCGGAATTGGCTAAAATTTGACAGATTGATCGCAACAAAAAATCGCGTTGGGGGCAATTTCGTCATTTTTCGCTACGGTGTCGGAATGGGATAAATTTGACATATTGATCGGAAACAAAAATCGCGCCGGGGGCAACTTCGTCATTTTTCGCGACGGTGTCGGAATGGGCTAAAATTTGACTGATTGATCGGGAAAAAAATCGCGCCTTGGGCAATTTCGTCATTTTTCGAGACGGTCTCGGAATCGGCTAAAATTTGAATAATCGATGGGAAACAAAAATAGCGCCGGGGGCAATTTCGTCAATTTTCGCGACGGTGTCGGAATCGGCTAAAATTTGACTGATCGATCGGAAACAAAAATCGCGCCGGGGTGAATTTCGTCATTTTTCGCGACGGTGTTGGAATGGGCACAAATTTGACTGATG
>NW_019266654.1:0-6954 GCF_002742605.1 Olea europaea var. sylvestris
AAAATGACGAAATTGCCCCCGGCGCGATTTTTGTTTCCGATCAACCTGTCAAATTTTAGCCCATTCCGACATCGTCACGAAAATTGACGAAATTGCCCCTGGCGCAGTTTTAGTTTCCGATCAACCAGTCAAATTTTATCCCATTCCGACACAATCGCGAAAAATGACGAAATCGCCCCGGGCGCGATTTTTGTTTCCGATCGACCAGTCAAATTTTAGCAAATTCCGACACAGTTGCGAAAGATGACGAAATTTACCCGACACGATTTTTGTTCTCGATCAACCTGTCAAATTTTAGCCCATTCCGACACAGTCGCGAAAAATGACGAAATTGCCCCCGTCGCGATTTTTATTTTCGATAAACCAGCCAAATTTGAGCCCATTCCGACATCGTCGCGAAAAATGACGAAATTGACCCCGGGACGATTTTTGTTTCCGATCAACCTGTCAAATTTTAGCCCATTCCGACATCGTCACGAAAAATGACGAAATTGCCCCCGGCGCGGCTTTTATTTTCGATCAACCTGTCAAATTTTAGCAAATTCCGACACAGTTGCGAAAAATAACGAAATTCACACGACAAGATTTTTGTTCCCGATCAACCTGTCAAATTTGAGCCCATTCCGACACAGACGCGAAAAATGACGAAATTGCCCACGGTGCGGTTTTTGATTCCGATCAACCTTTCAAATTTTAGCCAATTCCGACATAGTTGCGAAAAATGACGAAATTCACCCGGCACGATTTTTGTTCCCGATCAACCTGTCAAATTTGAGCCCATTCCGACACAGTCGCGAAAAATGACAAAATTGAGCCCTGCGCGATTTTTGTGTCCGATCAACCTGTCAAATTTTAGTCCATTCCGACGCAGTCGCGAAAAATGACGAAATTGCCCCAGGCGCGGTTTTTATTTCCGATCAACCTGTCAAATTTTAGCAAATTCCGACACAGTTGCGAAAAATGACGAAATTCACACGGCACGATTTTTTTCCCGATCAACCTGTCAAATTTTAGCCATTTCCGGCACAGACGCGAAAAATGACGAAAATGACCCCGGCGCGATTTTTGTTTCCGATCAACCAGTCAAATTTTAGCCCATTCCGACACAGTTCCGAAAAATGATTAAATTGCCCCCGGCGCGATTTTTGTTTCCGATCAACCTGTCAAATTTTAGCCCATTCCGGCACAATCGCGAAAAATCACGAAATTGCCCTCGACGCGATTTTTGTTTCCGATCAACCTGTCAAATATTAGCCAATGTCGACACAGTTGCGAAAAATGACGAAAATCACACGGAACGATTTTTTTCCCGATCAACCAGTCAAATTTGAGCCCATCCGACACAGTCACGAAAAATGACGAAATTGCGCCTGACGGAATTTTTGTTTCCAATCAATCAGTCAAATTTTAGCCCACTCCGACATCGTGGCGAAAAATGACGAAATTGACCCTGGAGCAGTTTTTGTGTCCGATCAACCAGTCAAATTTGAGCCCATCCGACACAGTCGCGAAAAATGACGAAAATGACCCTGGCGCGATTTTTGTTTCCGATCAACCTGTCAAATTTGAGCCCATTCCGACACAGTCGCGAAAAATGACGAAAATGACCCTGGCGCGATTTTTGTTTCCGATCAACCTGTCAAATTTGAGCCCATTCCGACACAGTCGCGAAAAATGACGAAAATGACCCTGGCGCGATTTTTGTTTCCGATCAACCTGTCAAATTTGAGCCCATTCCGACACAGTCGCGAAAAATGACGAAAATGACCCTGGCGCGATTTTTGTTTCCGATCAACCTGTCAAATTTGAGCCCATTCCGACACAGTCGCGAAAAATGACGAAAATGACCCTGGCGCGATTTTTGTTTCCGATCAACCTGTCAAATTTGAGCCCATTCCGACACAGTCGCGAAAAATGACGAAAATGACCCTGGCGCGATTTTTGTTTCCGATCAACCTGTCAAATTTGGGCCAATTCCGACACAGTTCTGAAAAATGACGCAATTCACCCGTCACGATTTTTGTTCCCGATCAACCTGTCAACTTTGAGCCCATTTCGACACAGTCGCGAAAAATGACGAAAATGACCCTGGCGCGATTTTTGTTTCCGATCAACCAGTCAAATTTTAGCCCATTCCGATACAGTCGTGAAAAATAACGAAATTGCCCTCGGGGCAATTTTTGTTTCCGATCAACCTGTCAAATTTTATCCCATTCCGACACAGTCGCGAAAAATGACGAAATTGCCCCCAGCGCGATTTTTTTTCCGATCAACCAGTCAAATTTTAGCCCATTCCGACATCGTCACAAAAAATGACGAAATTGCCCCGGGAGCAGTTTTAGTTTCTGATCAACCAGTCAAATTTTATCCCATTTCGACACAATCGCGAAAAATGACGAAATTGCCCCGGACGCGATTTTTGTTTCCGATCGACCAGTCAAATTTTAGCCCATTCCGATACAATCGTGAAAAATAACAAAATTGCCACAGGCGCGATTTTTGTTTCCGATCAACCTGTCAAATTTGAGCCCATTCCGACACAGTCGCGAAAAATGACGAAATTGACCCCGGGGTGATTTTTGTTTCCGATCAACCTGTCAAATTTCAGCCCATTCCGACACAGTCTAGAAAAATGACGAAATTGTCCCCGGCGCGATTTTTGTTTCCGATCAACCTGTCAAATTTTAGCCAATTCCGGCACAGTTGCGAAAATTAACGAAATTCATTCGGCACGATTTTTGTTCCCGATCAACTTGTCAAATTTGAGCCCATTCCAACACAGTCGCGAAAAATGACGAAATTGACCCCGACGCGATTTTTGTTTCCGATCAACCAGTCAAATTTTAACCCATTCCGACACAGTCGCGAAAAATGACGAAATTGCCCACGGCGCGATTTTTGTTTCCGATCAACCTGTCAAATTTTAGCCCATTCCAACATAGTCGTGAAAAATGACGAAATTGCTCCCTGTGCGATTTTTGTTTCCGATCAACCTGTCTAATTTTAGCGAATTCCGACACAGTTGCGAAAGATGACGAGATTTACCCGACACGATTTTTGTTCTCGATCAACCTGTCAAATTTGAGCCCATCCGACAAAGTCGCGAAAAATGACGAAATTGACCCCGGCGCGATTTTTGTTTTTCCGATCAACCTGTCAAATTTTATCCCACTACGACACAGTCGCGAAAAATGACGAAATTGCCCCCAGCGCGATTTTTTTTCCGATCAACCAGTCAAATTTTACCCCATACCGACATCGTCACGAAAAATTATGAAATTTACCCTGGCGTAGTTTTTGTGTCCGAACAACCAGTCAAATTTTATTCCATTCCGAAACAGTCCAGAAAAATGACGAAATTGCCTCCGGCGCGATTTTTACTTCCGATCAACCTGCCAAATTTCAGCCCATTCCGACAGAGTCGAGAAAAATGACGAAATTGCCCCCGGCGCGGTTTTTGTTTCCGATCAACCTATCAAATTTTAGCCCATTCCGACACAGTCGCGAAAATTGACGAAATTGCCCCCGCTGCGATTTTTGTTTCTGATCAACCTGTCAAATTATAGCACATTCAGACGCAGTCGCGGAAAACGACGAAATTGCCCCCTGTGCGGTATTTGGTTTCGATCAACCTGTCTAATTTTAGCAAATTCCGACACAGTTGCGAAAGATGACGAAATTTACCCGACACGATTTTTGTTCTCGATCAACCTGTCAAATTTTAGCCCATTCCGACACAGTCGCGAAAAATGACGAAATTGCCCCCGTCGCGATTTTTATTTTCGATAAACCAGTCAAATTTTAGCCCATTCCGACATCGTCGCGAAAAATGACGAAATTGCCCCGGCGCGATTTTTGTTTCCGATCAAATTGTCAACTTTTAGACCATTCCGACACAGTCCAGAAAAATGACGAAATTGCCCCCGACACGATTTTTGATTCCGATCAACCTGTCAAATTTTAGCCCATTCCGACACAGTCGAGAAAATTGACGAAATTGCCCCCGGCACGATTTTTGTTTCTGATCAACCTGTCAAATTATAGCCCATTCAGACACAGTCGCGAAAAACGACGAAATTGCCCCCTGTGCGGTTTTTGGTTCCGATCAACCTATCAAATTTTAGCAAATTCCGACACAGTTGCGAAAGATGACGAAATTTACCCCACACGATTTTTGTTCTCGATCAACCTGTCAAATTTTAGCCCATTCCGACAAAGTCGCGAAAAATGACGAAATTGCCCCCGGCGCGATTTTTGTTTCCGATCAACCTGTTAAATTTTAGCCCATTCCGACATAGTCGCGAAAAATGACGAAATTGCCACCGGCGCGATTTTTGTTTCCGATCAACCTGTCAAATTTGAGCCCATTCCGACACAGTCACGAAAAATGACGAAATTGCCCACGGCTAAATTTTTGTTTCCAATCAATCAGTCGAATTTTAGCACATTCCGACATCGTCGCGAAAAATGGCGAAATTGACCCTGGCACAGTTTTTGTGTCCGATCAACCAGTCAAATTTTAGCCCATTCCGACACAGTCCAGAAAAATGACGAAATTGCCACTGGCGCGATTTTTCTTTCCGATCAACCTGCCAAATTTCAGCTCCGACACAGTCGAGAAAAATGACGAAATTGCCCCCGACGCGATTTTTGTTTCCGATCAACCTGTCAAATTTTAGCCAATTCCGACACAGTTGCAAAAATTGAAGAAAATGACCTCGGCGCGATTTTTGTTCCCGATCAACCCGTCAAATTTGAGCCCATTCCTACACAGTCGCGAAAAATGATGAAAATGACCCCGTCGCGATTTTTGTTTCCGATCAACCTGTCAAATTTTAGCCCATTCCGACACAGTCGTGAAAAATGAAGAAATTGCCCCCGGCGCGATTTTCGTTTCCGATCAACCTGTCAAATTTGAGCCCATTCCGACACAGTCGCGAAAAATGACGAAAATAACCCTGGCGTAATTTTTGTTTCCGATCAACCTGTCAAATTTGAGCCCATTCCGACACAGTCGCCAAAAATGACGAAATTGCCTCCGGCGCGATTTTTATTTCTGATCACCCAGCCAAATTTCAGCCCATTCCGACATAGTCAAGAAAAATGACGAAATTGGCCCCGGTACGGTTTTTGTTTCCGATCAACCTGTCAAATTTGAGCCCATTCCGATACAGTCGCGAAAAATAACGAAATTGCCACAGGCGCGGTTTTTGTTTCCGATCAACCTGTCAAATTTGAGCCCATTCCGACAAAGTCGCGAAAAATGACGAAAATGCCCCCGTCGCGGTTTTTATTTTCGATAAACCAGTCAAATTTTAGCCCATTCCGACATCGTCACGAAAAATGACGAAATTGCCCCCGGCGCGATTTTTGTTTCCGATCAAATTGTCAACTTTTAGACCATTCCGACACAGTCCAGAAAAATGACGAAATTGCCCCCGGCAAGATTTTTGATTCCGATCAACCTGTCAAATTTTAGCCCATTCCGACACAGTCGCGAAAAATGACGAAATTGCTCCCGGCGCGATTTTTGTTTCCGATCAACCTGTCAAATTTTAGCCCATTCCGACATCGTCACGAAAAATGACGAAATTGCCCCGGGCACAGTTTTAGTTTCCGATCAACCAGTCAAATTTTATCCCATTCCGACACAATCGCGAAAAATGACGAAATTGCCCCGGGCGCGATTTTTGTTTCCGATCGACCAGTCAAATTTTAGCCCATTCCAATACAATCGTGAAAAATAACAAAATTGCCACAGGCGCGGTTTTTGTTTCCGATCAACCTGTCAAATTATAGCCAATTCCGACACAGTTGCGAAAAATGACGAAATTCACCCGGAACTATTTTTGTTCCCGATCAACCTGTCAAATTTGAGCCCATTCCGACACAGTCACGAAAAATGACGAAATTAACCCCCGGGCGATTTTTGTCTCCGATCAACCTGTCAAATTTTAGCCCATTCCGACGTAGTCGCGAAAAATGAAGAAATTGCCCCCGGCGCGGCTTTTATTTCAGATCAACCTGTCAAATTTTAGCAAATTACGACACAGTTGCGAAAAATAACGAAATTCACACGACAAGATTTTTGTTCCCGATCAACCTGTCAAATTTGAGCCCATTCCGACACAGACGCGAAAAATGACGAAATTGCCCACGATGCGGTTTTTGATTCCGATCAACCTTTCAAATTTTAGCCAATTCCGACATAGTTGCGAAAAATGACGAAATTCACCCGGCACGATTTTTGTTCCCGATCAACCTGTCAAATTTGAGCCCATTCCGACACAGTCGCGAAAAATGACAAAATTGACCCCTGCGCGATTTTTGTGTCCGATCAACCTGTCAAATTTTAGTCCATTCCGACGCAGTCGCGAAAAATGACGAAATTACCCCAGGCGCGGTTTTTATTTCCGATCAACCTGTCAAATTTTAGCAAATTCCGACACAGTTGCGAAAAATGACGAAATTCACACGGCACGATTTTTGTTCCCGATCAACCTGTCAAATTTTAGCCATTTTCGGCACAGACGCGAAAAATGACGAAAATGACCCCGGCGCGATTTTTGTTTCCGATCAACCAGTCAAATTTTAGCCCATTCCGACACAGTCCCGAAAAATGATTAAATTGCCCCCGGCGCGATTTTTGTTTCCGATCAACCTGTCAAATTTTAGCCCATTCCGGCACAATCGCGAAAAATCACAAAATTGCCCTCGACGCGATTTTTGTTTCCGATCAACCTGTCAAATATTAGCCAATGCCGACACAGTTGCGAAAAATGACGAAACTCACACGGCACGATTTTTTTCCCGATCAACCTGTCAAATTTGAGCCCATTCCGACACAGTCGCGAAAAATGACGAAATTGCGCCTGGCGGAATTTTTGTTTCCAATCAATCAGTCAAATTTTAGCCCACTCCGACATCGTGGCGAAAAATGACGAAATTGACCCT
>NW_019266655.1:0-6953 GCF_002742605.1 Olea europaea var. sylvestris
AAGTACTTTTAGGGAATGTAGCGACCGTTTTGGATTGAACTCACCACTTCGTCGTGACGTATGAGGGATTTTGGCGATTTTTCAAAAGAATGCGCATTTGCACATTTAGAACGCTTGGAGAGTCGGTGGACTAAGAATTGAGCGTAACTTTTTCCCACGGTGTCCGTTTTTGGCCCACAAGAACTTTTTGGAAATGTAGCATCCGTTTTGGATTGAACTCACCACTTCGTCATGACGTACGAGGGATTTCTACCATTGTTCGAAAGAATGAGCACTTGCATGTTTGGAACGCTTGGATTGTCGGCGAACGAAGAATTGAGCGTAACTTTTGCACACGGTGTCCGTTTTGGGCACATAAGTACTTTTTGGAATTGTAGCGACCGTTATGGATTGAACTCACGACTTCATTGTGACGTACAAGGGATTTTGGCCATTTTTCGAAAGAATGAGCGCTTGTATATTTAGAACGCTTGGAGAGTCGACGAACGAAGAATTGAGCGTAACTTTTGCACACGGTGTTCGCTTTGGGCCCATAAGAACTTTTTGGAAATGTAGCGACCGTTTTGGATTGAACTCAGAACTTCGTCGTGACGTACGAGGGATATTGGCCATTTTTCGAAAGAATGAGCACATGCATATTTGGAACGCTTGGATTGTCGACGTACGAAGAATTGAGCGTAACTTTTGCGCACGGTGTCCGTTTTGGGCCCATAAGTACTTTTTGGAAATGTAGCGACCGTTCTGGATTGAACTCACCACTTCGTCATGACGTACGAGGGATTTCGGCCATTTTCTGAAAGAATGAGCACTTGTATATTTCGAACGCTCGGATTGTCGGCGTACGAAGAATAGAGCGTAACTTTTGTACACGGTGTCCGTTTTGGGCCCATAAGTACTTTTTGGAAATGTAGCGACCGTTTTGGATTGAGCTCACAATTTTGTCGTGACGTATGAGGGATTTTGGCCATTCTTCGAAAGAATGAGCGCTTGTACATTTAGAACGCTTGGAAGGTCGACGGACAAAGAATTGAGCGTAATTTTTGCACAGGTGTTAGCTTTGGGCCCGTAAGAACTTTTTGGAAATGTAGCAACCGTTTCGGATTGAACTCACCACTTCGTCGTGACGAATGAGAGATTTCGGTCATTTTTCGAATGAATGAGCACTTGCATTTATGGAACGCTTGGATTGTTGGCGTACGAAGAATTGAGCGTAACTTTTGCACACAGTGTCCGTTTTGGGCCCATAAGTACTTTTTGGAAATGTAGCAACCGTTTTGGATTGAACTCACCACTTCATCGTGATGTATGAGGGATTTCGGCCATTTTGCGAAAGAATGAGCACTTGCATAATTGGAACGCTTGGATTTTCGGCGTACGAAGAATTGAGCGTAACTTTTGCACACAGTGTCCGTTTTGGGCCCATAAGAACTTTTTTGAAATGTAGCGACCATTTAGGATTGAACTCACCACTTCATCGTGACGTGCGAGGGATTTTGGCAATTTTTCGAAAGAATGAGCATTTGTACATTTAGAACTCTTGGAGAGTCGGTGGACTAAGAATTGAGCGTAACTTTTGCAAACGGTGTCCGTTTTTGGCCCACAAGAACTTTTTGGAAATGTAGCAACCGTTTTGCATTGAACTCACCACTTCGTCGTGACGCATGAGGGATTTCAGCCATTTTTTGAAAGAATGAGCACTTGCATATTTGGAACGCTCGGAATGTCCGCGTAAGAAGAATTGAGCGTAACTTTTGCACACAGTGTACGTTTTGGGCCCATAAGTACTTTTTGGAAATGTAGCGACCGTTTTGGGCTGAACTCACAACTTTGTCGTGAGGTACGAGGGATTTCGGCTATTTTTCAAAAGAATGAGAACTTGCATATTTGGAACGCTTAGATTGTCGACGTACGAAGAATTGAGCGTAACTTTTGCACCGTTTTTGGCCCATAAGTACTTTTTCGAAATGTAGCGACCGTTTCGGATTGAACTCACCACTTCGTCGTGATGTACGAGGGATTTTGGCCATTCTTTGAAAGAATGAGCGCTTGTATATTTAGAACGCTTGGAGAGTCGGCGGACGAAGAATTGAGCGTAACTTTTGCACACGGTGTCTGCTTTGGGCCGAGAAGAACTTTTTGGAAATGTAGCGACCGTTTTGGATTGCACTCACCACTTCGTCGTCACGTACGAGGGATTTCGGCCATTTTTCGGAAGAATGAACTCTTGCATGGTTGGAACGCTTGGATTGTCGACGAACGAAGAATTGAGCGTAACTTTTGCACACGGTGTCCTTTTTGGGACCATAAGTACTTTTTGGAAATGTAGCGACCGTTATGGATTGAACTCACGACTTCGTCGTGACGTACAAGGGATTTTGGCCATTCTTCGAAAGATTGAGAGCTTGTATATTTATAATTAATGCTTGGGGAGTCGGCGGACGAAGAATTGAGCGTAACTTTTGCACCCGGTGTCCGCTTTGGGCCCATAAGAACTTTTTGGAAATGTAGTTACCGTTTTGGATTGAACTCACCACTTCATCATGACGTAGGAGGGATTTCGGCCATTTTTCGAAAGAATGAGCACTTGCATATTTTGAACGCTTGGATTGTCAACGTACGAAGAATTGAGGGTAACTTTTGCACACAATGTCCATTTTGGGCCCATAAGAACCTTTTGGAAATGTAGCGACCGTTTTGGATTGAACTAACCACTTCACCGTGACGTAGGAGGGATTTCGGCCATTTTTCGAAAGAATGAGCGCTCGTATATTTGGAACGCTTGGAGAGTCGGCGTACGAAGAATTGAGCGTAACTTTTGCACACGGTGTCCGTTTTGGGCCCATAAGTACTTTTTGGAAATGTAGCGACCGTTTTGGTTTGAACTCACCACTTCATGATGACGTAGGAGGGATTTCGGTCATTTTTCAAAAGAATGAGCACTTGCATATTTTGAACGCTTGGATTGTCAGCGTACGAAGAATTGAGGGTAACTTTTGCACACAGTGTCCGTTTTGGGCCCATAAGAACCTTTCGGAAATGTAGCGACCGTTTTGGATTGAACTCACCACTTCGCCATGACGTAGGAGGGATTTCGGCCATTTTTCGAAAGAATGAACGCTTGTATATTTGGAACGCTTGGAGAGTCGGTGTACGAAGAATTGAGCGTAACTTTTGCACGCGGTGTCCATTTTGGGCCCATAAGAACTTTTTGGAAATGTAGCGAACGTTTTGGATTGAACTCACCACTTCGTCGTGACGTACGAGGGATTTTGGTGATTTTTCGAAAGAATGAGCATTTGCACATTTGGAACGCTCAGATTGTCGACGTACGAAGAATTGAGCGTAACTTTTGCACACAGTGTACGTTTTGGGCCCATAAGTACTTTTTGGAAATGTAGCGACCGTTTTGGATTGAACTCACAACTTCGTCGTGACGTACGAGGGATTTCGGCCATTTTTCGAAAGAATGAGCACTTGCATATTTGGAACGCTTGGATTGTCGGCGTATGAAGAATTGAGCATAACTTTTGCACGCAGTGTACGTTTTGGGCCCATAAGTAGTTTTTTGAAATGTAGCGACCGTTTCGGATTCAACACACAACTCCATCGTGACGTACGAGGGATTTTGGCCATTCTTTGAAAGAATGAGCGCTTGTATATTTAGAACGCTTGGAGAGTCGACGGACGAAGAATTGAGCTTAACTTTTGCACACGGTGTCCGCTTTGGGCCGAGAAGAACTTTTTGGAAATGTAGCGACCGTTTTGGATTGCACTCACCACTTCGTCGTCACGTACGAGGGATTTCGGCCATTTTTCGAAAGAATGAACTCTTGCATGGTTGGAACGCTTGGATTGTCGACGAACGAAGAATTGAGCATAACTTTTGCACGCGGTGTCCTTTTTGGGCCCATAAGTACTTTTTGGAAATGTAGCGACCGTTATGGATTGAACTCACGACTTCGTCGTGACGTACAAGGGATTTTAGCCATTCTTCGAAAGATTGAGAGCTTGTATATTTATAATGCTTAGGGAGTCGGCGGACGAAGAATTGAGCGTAACTTTTGCACCCGGTGTCCGCTATGGGCCCATAAGGACTTTTTGAAAATGTAGCGACCGTTTTGGATTGAACTCACCACTTCATCATGACGTAGGAGGGATTTCGGCCATTTTTCGAAAGAATGAGCACTTGCATATTTTGAACGCTTGGATTGTCGACGTACGAAGAATTGAGGGTAACTTTTGCACACAATGTCCATTTTGGGCCCATAAGAACCTTTTAGAAATGGAACGACCGTTTTTGATTGAACTCACCACTTCACCGTGACGTAGGAGGGATTTCGCCCATTTTTCGAAAGAATGGGCGCTCGTATATTTGGAACGCTTGGAGAGTCGGCGTACGAAGAATTGAGCGTAACTTTTGCACACGGTGTCCGTTTTGGGGCCATAAGTACTTTTTGGAAATGTAGCGACCGTTTTGGATTGAACTCACCACTTCGCCATGACGTAGGAGGGATTTCGGCCATTTTTCAAAAGAATGAGCACTTGCATATTTGGAACGCTTGGAGAGTCGGCGGACGAAGAGTTGAGCGTAACTTTTGCACGCGGTGTCCATTTTAGGCCCATAAGAACTTTTTGGAAATGTAGCGACCGTTTTGGATTGAACTCACCACTTCGCCATGACGTAGGAGGGATTTCGGCCATTTTTCGAAAGAATGAACGCTTGTATATTTGGAACGCTTGGAGAGTCGGTGTACGAAGAATTGAGCGTAACTTTTGCACGCGGTGTCCATTTTAGGCCCATAAGAACTTTTTGGAAATGTAGCGAACGTTTTGGATTGAACTCACCACTTCGTTGTGACGTACGAGGGATTTTGGTGATTTTTCGAAAGAATGAGCATTTGCACATTTGGAACGCTCAGATTGTCGACGTACGAAGAATTGAGCGTAACTTTTGCACACAGTGTACGTTTTGGACCCATAAGTACTTTTTGGAAATGTAGCGACCGTTTTGGATTGAACTCACAACTTCGTCGTGACGCATGAGGGATTTCAGCCATTTTTCGAAAGAATGAGCACTTGCATATTTGGAACGCTCGGATTGTCGACGTACGAAGAATTGAGCATAACTTTTGCACACAGTGTACGTTTTGGGCCCATAAGTACTTTTTGGAAATGTAGCGACCGTTTTGGATTGAACTCACAACTTCGTCGTGACGTACGAGGGATTTCGGCCATTTTTCGAAAGAATGAGCACTTGCATATTTGGAACGCTTGGATTGTCGGCGTATGAAGAATTGAGCATAACTTTTGCACGCAGTGTACGTTTTGGGCCCATAAGTAGTTTTTGGAAATGTAGCGACCGTTTCGGATTCAACACACAACTCCATCGTGACGTACGAGGGATTTTGGCCATTCTTTGAAAGAATGAGCGCTTGTATATTTAGAACGCTTGGAGAGTCGGCGGACGAAGAATTGAGCTTAACTTTTGCACACGGTGTCCGCTTTGGGCCGAGAAGAACTTTTTGGAAATGTAGCGACCGTTTTGGATTGCACTCACCACTTCATCGTCACGTACGAGGGATTTCGGCCATTTTTTGAAAGAATGAGCACTTGCATATTTGGAACGCTTGGATTGTCGATGTACGAAGAATTGAGCGTAACTTTTGCACACGGTATTCGTTTTGGGCCCATAAGTACTTTTAGGAAACGTAGCGACCATTTTGGATTGAACTCACCACTTCATCGTGACGTATGAGGGATTTCGGCCATTTTTCGAAAGAATGAGCACTTGCATATTTGGAACGCTTGGGTTGTCGGCGTACCAAGAATTGAGCGTAACTTTTGCACACAATGTCCACTTTAGGCCCATAAGTAAATATAGCGACTGTTTTGGATTGAACTCACCACTTCGTCGTGACGTATGAGGGATTTTGGCCATTTTGCGAAAGAATGTGCACTTGCATAATTGGAACGCTTGGATTGTCGGCGTACGAAGAACCGAGCGTAACTTTTGCACACGGTGTCCGTTTTGCCCTATAAGTACTTTTTGGAAATATAGCGACCGTTTTGGATTTAACTCACAACTTCGTCGTGACGTACAAGGGATTTTGGCCATTCTTCCAAAGAATGAGCGCTTGTACATTTAGAACGCTTGGAGATTCGACAGACGAAGAATTGAGCGTAACTTTTGCACACGGTGTCCGCTTTGGTCCCACAAGAACTTTTTGGAAATGTACCGACCGTTTTGGATTGAACTCACAACTTCGTCGTGACGACGAGGGATTTCGGCCATTTTTCGAAAGAATGAGCACTTGCATATTTGGAACGCCTGGATTGTCGGCATACGAAAAATTGAGCGTAACTTTTACACACGGTGTCTGTTTTGGGCACATAAGTACTTTTAGGAAATGTAGCGACCATTTTGGATTGAACTCACCACTTCTTCATGATGTATGAGGGATTTCAGCCATTTTTCGAAAAAATGAGCACTTGCATATTTGGAACGCTTGGGTTGTCGGCGTACGAAGAATTGAGCGTAACTTTTGCATACAGTGTCCGTTTGGGGCCCATAAGTACTTTTAGGAAATGTAGCGACCGTTTTGGATTGAACTCACCACTTCGTCGTGACGTATGAGGGATTTCGGCCATTTTGCGAAAGAATGAGCACTTGCATAATTGGAACGCTTGGATTGTCGACGTACGAAGAATTGAGCGTAACTTTTGCACACGGTGTCCGTTTTGGGCCCATAAGTACTTTTTGGAAATGTAGCGACCGTTTCGGATTGAACTCACAACTTCGTTGTGATGTACGAGAGATTTTGGCCATTCTTTGAAAGAATGACCGCTTGTACATTTAGAACGCTTAGAGATTCGACGGACGAAGAATTGAGCGTAACTTTTGCACACGGTGTCCGCTTTGGGCCCATAAGTACTTTTTGGAAATGTAGAGACCG
>NW_019266656.1:0-6952 GCF_002742605.1 Olea europaea var. sylvestris
GACCCTTTGTACTCTTCGTGTAATTTATCCCAAGCCTCTTTTGCTGTTGTAACAGCCACAATCTTGGGAAAAATTGTCTCAGTGACAAAAGAGTGCAAGAAGGTAAGAGCATTCATATTTTTTGTTCTACGATCCTTCTCTTGCCTCATTTGATTCACAGTAGGGTCTGCATCCAACTCCTGTGGAGTATATAACCTTCTTCAACAATCTCCCATAGATCATGTGCCATCAAGAAAGCCCTCATTCTGACAGACCAATACTCATAGTTTTCGCCTCCAAACATCATGGGGATAGGCATTGAAGCTAGAGTAGAATTTGCCATTTTTCCTCTTTCTCACAGGCCTTTAAGATCAGGAGTGCTCTGATACCAAATGTTTGTTCTGATTGTGATTTTAGTATGCAGCGGAAATAATGATAGATTCTATCAAGACCGGATCAGTTCAGTAATAAGAACAGAACAAAGTATATTTTGAGAGAAACTTTTTTTTTTATATATATGAATTATGTGATTTGAGTACATGACAAACCTATTTATAGGATAGCATAAGACTACTAAGAGTCACACAATTACGAAGAATAATAATGACTAATAATGATGGTGAATGCATCCATCTCTTCATCTTCCTCTCTAACACTCTTCATATTTCATCATGTGGAGAAAACCAAAAGTCTTCAATAATCAACATTAACTAGCAAATTGTCACATTTCAAATCAAAATGGACAATGCTTTTTGAATGCAAATACTCCATGCCAAAAGCCGCATCCATGGCAATTATAAGCTTTTTACGATGATCAAGTGATCTGCAATATATATTTCAGAGAATCCTATTATGCCGTAAACAAAGAAATGTAGAAATGGAGTGTAAGCTAGCTTACTTATCCTTCTTAATTAGGACGTTTCTGAGTGACCCATTTGCAATATATTCAGTTACAGTTGCCAAGTTTCCCCCTACACCATCTGGTACAACACCATAAAATGCAACAACATTTGGGTGATGGAGATTGGACAGAATCCGTGCTTCTATCCAGAAGTCTTGTGCCTGGAAAAGGCAGATGATAACAAATGTTACATGCATGTTACATTGAAAAGGTTTTGCTCAGCACCCTAAAGAAATATGACGTGCAAAGGAAGGAGGTATATAATGACCCACCAATCGTTCTTGTTCTGATGATCTTCCAGAGAAACATGCTTTTTTTATTCTCTTGATGGCAACATCTGATCCTCTCCATTTCCCATGATAAACAGTTCCATATGTGCCAGATCCTAACTGGCGCAATTCTTCAAGATCAGCATTCTTTATAATCTGCAAGAAAGTTAAGGCAGAGACTTGAAACTTTGAGATCATATTCAACTAAATTCAAATCTGTGCACTTTAATGGTCTACTTCAATATAAAATCATCTAAAACCTGAAATTTGGGGGGGGGGGGGGGGGGGGGGGATGACGTTCAAACATTTATCTAAATTAATCCCACCAACCAAAAAGACGGGAAAAAAAATAGTAATCAGTTAACGGAGGAAAAGGAATTGAAGGTTCAAAAAAACCAATCACCTCTTTGAGAGCAATAATAGCAGTGTAAAATATGAGAGAATTCTCATGAGATTACCAGACTGAATCTAATATCATGAGAGCATTTTATGGCCGACATCAATTGGTACTGTACAGGAATGCTAAACCACTTATCTGTTGTCTTTTGTGTATATTTTATATTCTTTTCCAGTAGATAGGTGAAACCTGTAAAGTAGGTTGTTTAGAGAATATTATGAAAATACAAATTATATATAATGTGGAAGAAGCCATAGAATGTTGGTCGGATTCTTCCCTTATTCTTCATCTGATTCAGTAAACTTTTCATGGTATCATAGCTTTTCTTTTCTCCTCCTATAATTTGAAAATGTAATCATACAATGAAAACCCTTCAGCTACTCCTTCCACTGCTAATCCCAATCCTTTCGTCCCTGTCACTGAACAAAAAAATTTTCCTTTTTCAGGCCATAGGACTCCAATTTCTCAAAGCTAAAAACCAAAACGAACCTCAATCTCATGTTTATAATGTTCAATCCCAATTAAATTTACTAAAGCTCCAAATCGAGCCAACCTCTCACAGTGAAACTTGATTCCACAAACTATTTACTCTGGAAAAACCAGCTTCTCAGTCTTATCGTTGCAAATGTTCTCGAAGAATTAATTGATTGCACACTTCCCTGTCGGTCCAAGTTCCTGGACCTTCATCAGGAGCAACTAAATTCACATTACAAACAGTGGCAGAGGCTAAATCGTCTGGTTATGAGGTGGATTTACTCCTCACTTACAGAGAGAAATGGGTCAGATTGAGTGATACAATAGAGCTGCCGAAATCAGGAATTCACAAAAGAGGACTTACATTTCTTCAACAGCTACAAGAACGTTTGAGCTCAAATATGACATTAGAAACATCAAGTCACAAATTGTTGATGAATACTACATTACCTTCAAATCAGTGGTGGATAAACTAGCAGCTATAGGCCAACTTGTGTCAAACCGTGATCAGATTTCATCCTTTCCATGGGTTAGGTTCTGAGTATAATGCCTTTGTAAAATCTATTAACAGCAGGCCAGATGAACCAACAATTGAAGAGGTGCACAGCTTGTTATTGAGTTCTGATATGAGGCTTCAAAGGCTCAACTCTATGGATCAGATTCAATTTGCTCAAGCAAACCTTGCCGCTCAAGGTAACAGAAAATTTCGGAAACAAATCAAAACCAAAGTGGATTTCTGCCTTTTGGTACATTCCAGCTTGTTCATAATAATAGACCTTTCGATCAATCTCAGCCTAGTATCCTAGGAAAAGCCTCAAGGGCCTCCAATGCAACAAAAATGGCACAAATTGGGTGGTACAAATCAATCTGGAGAAAAGACAGTGTCAAACATGTGGAAAATGTGGTTAAACACCACTTAGTTGCCGTGATTTGATCAACATGAACTATCCACCAAGGACAAATCAACCTATAGCTTATACTATGCAAGCTCCGACTCTGGAGGATAGCCCTATGCAGGACATGCTCATGAATGCTGCAGTTGCCTTATAAATACCATACAGGATTATGGCTTGGTACATAAATTCGGGGGTATCTCATCATCTTACATCACATCTCAACAATCTCAGCAATCCAGTCACATATCAAGGAAATGAGCAAGTTCTGGTGGGAAAGGCTAAGAGTATTGACATAAGGAATATTGGTACTGTTTCTATCCCTGCACATTCTAAATTTCTGAAATCAAAACACGACTTACATTCCCCTGAAATCACTAAAAAAATTATTTGATGTCACAAAGGGCAAATTTTATCCTACATTTTTCTATGAAGGATCAATGGTCAAAGAAAATACTACTCCAAGGTCAGCTTGATAGAGTTCTTTACGAAATCAGTGCAGAAACAAGAAGTCCAAATATCAATCCTCAACCCTCATCTCCTGTCAGAGTCTATCTTCACCAGAATAAGGATTCTAAACTGTGGCATATTTGACTTGGCCATCCATCTCGAAAACCAAAAGTGTTGTCTCAAGTGCTACCTAACTGTAATTTGCAAGTTGCAAATAGCTCCTATCTTGATTCTTGTGCTTCATGTCAATTAGCAAAATCTCACAGACTTTTTGTAAATTCTACTTCAAGAGCAATGAAAACTTTCCGTTTGCTAGACTATGACTTATGTGGTCCTTCCCCAATTTCATCTATTACTGGTGTGAAGCATTTTTTTATCGTTTATCGATGATAATACATAATTTACAAGGATTTATTTACTCTTTTTCTTCTTCTTCTTTTTTTTTTTTTAAAAAGTAATCAACAATTTTATTAGTCAATGGGTAATACACAGGAAGTGTATTATTATTTTAAATCTTAAAGAAACAACCTGAAATTGGGTAACTTGTCTGTATGCCCAAGAGTTGCAGCATTAAACCAAGTATACAATGTGCGAGAAAAACAAGTTCAAACAAATGATTGAAACACAACTTGATACTACAACAAAGTGTGATTGTGGTGGGGATTTTTTAGATCTGTTCCAAGGGACTTTAGAAAATTTGGAATAGAACATATAGTTTCATGTCCACATACACCCCAGCAAAATGGTTAGGTGGAGAGAAAAATAGATGTTGTATAGTTGAGACTTCCCCTTCTTGCTCATTCTCATGCAACATTGTCTTTTTGGCCATATGCTTTACAGACAAGGGTTTATCTGATTAAAAGGCTTCCTACACCAGTATTGTCAAATAAATCACCATTTGAGGTCTTGTATAAGAAAGTCCCAAATTACTCACTTCTAAAGGTTTTTGGATGTGCATGTTATCTCTTTCTAAGACCGTACAATGACAACAAGAGAGTATTTGTGCCTCGATAAATCCTCGGGAAGAATTTATGCCTCTAAGCATGTCATTTTTAATGAGGAAATATTCCCTGTTATCTCTTTATCCACTCTAATTTCCAAATCTCCCCTCTTCAGATTCTTTCTTACCTATCCAATCTCTTTCATTTTCTCTTAAAGATCAGTCACTCCCAACTCCAAACACCTCTACCTCAGATATGCCTGAACTCAATTCTTGTCCTCCGACACCTAACTTCTCAACATTATCTCCAATTTCAACTTCTCCACATCTCTATTCCAAACAAACCAGCATCCCAAGTGTTACAAGACGGTACTAATGCTTCAAATGAAACAATATCTCCTATTATTGATCTACCAAGACTAGCTTTATACAATGAACGTCAGACTTGTAAGATACACCATATGATTACCAGGTCCAAGGCTGGAATTCTAAAGTGATTGTGAGATGTGTTGTAATTCTGTGTCTAAACCTCAATCAATTACAGGTAGCAGAATGGAAGAACCCTACTTCCACCCCCTGCTAATGATAAAATCATAGGAAGCAAATGGGTGTTCAAGCTAAAACTGACACCAAAGGCACAAAGCTAGGCTAGTTGCAAAAAGATACGAGACTTGATTATTTTGAAACCTTTAGTCCAGTAGTGAAGCCAACAACTATTCGTATTATTTTAAATCTAGATTTGTCTTGTGGATTGAATATAAAACAATTAGATGTTTATAATGCTTTCCAAAATGGAGAGTTGGAAGAGGATGAGTTTATGGAGCAGCCACAAGGATTTGTGAAAGCTGATACACCTCATCGGTTTGCATGTTAAAAAAAGCCTTATATGGCCTTTAGCAGTCTCCAAGAGCGTGGTACATCAAGCTTAGTTCATGTCTACTTAAGTGGAGCTTTGTTGGATCAAAGTATGATACATCCACGTTCGTACTTAACTACTGGTATATTTAAAATGCTTATATATGTGGATGACATCTTGGTGACAGGAAGTGATTCCAATTTGATTACTCAGCTGATTCCAAAATTGAATAAAGAGTTGCACTTAAGATCTAGGGTATTAGTCATACTTTCTAGGCATTGAAGTGTTAGCCTCAGAATCTTCACTAAATTTGATTTAATCTAAGTATGTCAGGGATCATCTTAATAGACATGAGATGCTTCACACTGCAAACCTTGTTACTCTCCAATAGCAACAGGGCAAACACTATCACATAGTGATGGTGATCCACTTTTCTTTTTTTGGAAAGGTAATCAAATATTTTATTAATCGAAGGATAATACATGGGGATTGTATTATCAATTTAAATAAGAAATGAATAACATGAAATTGGATAGCCTGTCTATATGACTAGTAGCTGTAACATTAAACCAAGTATACAATGTGAAATAAAACAATTCTCTAATCTACTATATAGTTTGTGTTTGATCATCAAAACAACATTTGTTTCTCTCTTTGCACACACACCATACGGTACAACACATAATAAGGTTCCAAACAAGCTTGCTATTTTTATCGCGAAACTTTCTCCTTTATGCCTTTAACACGGCTTCCATACGCTTCGACAATACCCAATCCATTTGTTGAGAAGCCAGAATATCGTTCCAAAACATCACAATGAAAGAACAAATGGTCAATCGTCTCCCCATCTCTCCTGCACATATAACACCACTCTGTGACATTTATTCAAAGATTATCCACCATTAACGCGTGTCCTCTGAAAATCGTCCATAATAAAATGCCACCCGTAGAGGCAATTTGCATTGTCATACATCCCTGCCAACCTCTACCCGCTACAATCACCTTCTCCTATCCTAATGTGCACCTCATGCAAAGATGTCTAAAGCAGCGGATAATCATTCAATTCTCAGTCCTACAAACCCCTCCCAAAAACAATGTTCTAGACTCCCATTGTGCATATCTATGACATCATTTATCATAACAGACGGCACCAAAGCAATACGATGTAAAGAAGGAAATCCCACCCTTAGCAGTTGATCTCCATACCAAATGGTCTCTCCAACCACCTCCCTAATCTCATCTCCCCAAATGGTTTCTCTAATCAAATAGCAGCCTCTTTAACAATTGTAGAAAAATCTAGCCCCTCCAACTCTAGCCTCCAATCAAACTACTCTTTGACAAAGATTTTGATAGAAACTCACCATTTGGGTCCCAATATCATGTGGGTCCTCATAAGTAACCCCATCTACCTCCCACATAGTAGAATTGTTGTGCATGTTGGAATTAGCAACCCTATAGAAAAACTGCATGCATTTGCCCATTTCTTTCTACCATTTGACCCTAAATTTCTGATGCCAAGTAATTTCATCCATCCCACCAACCTCTTAAACTCTCCCATTAATTCTTCACGTCTCTCCCTCTTATCCCCTGTCAATCCTCGACTCTCTTCCTTCCTATCCAACTCTTCTATATTTGAAAGGTATTGATTTTTACTATAGTTAACATCTCTTGCCACCTCCTCATTCCACTTCTTTAGATCTCTTTTCAAGGCCTTCAATTTTCAATCCAACAAATAACTAGGGGATCCCTGAAATCATAAGAGGCCCACCAAATCCATACTCACTCTCCAAAAC
>NW_019266657.1:0-6952 GCF_002742605.1 Olea europaea var. sylvestris
GACTGTGTCGGAATGGGCTAAAATTTGACAGGTTGATTGGAAACAGAAATCGCGCCGGGTGAATTTCGTCATTTTTCGCAACTGTCTCGGAATGGGCTAAAATTTGACAGGTTGATCGTGAACAAAAATCGCGCCAGGGGCAATTTCGCCATTTTTCGCGACTGTGTCGGAATGGGCTAAAATTTGACGGGTTGATCGGAAACAAAAATCGCGCCGGGGGCAATTTCGTCATTTTTCGCGACTGTGTCGGAATGTGCTCAAATTTGACAGGTTGATCGGGAACAAAAATCGCGCCGGAGGCAATTTCGTCATTTTTCGCGCCTGTGTCGGAATTGGCTAAAATTTGATAGGTTGATCGGAAACAAAAATCGTGCCGGGGTCAATTTCCTCATTTTTCGCGACTATGTCGGAATGTGCTCAAATTTGACAGGTTGATCGGGAACAAAAACCGCGTCGGGAACAATTTCGTCATTTTTCGCGCCTGTGTCGGAATTGGCTAAAATTTTACGGGTTGATCGGAAACAAAAATCGCGCCTGGGGCAATTTCGTCATTTTTCGCGACTGTGTCGGAATGGGATGAAATTTGACAGGTCGATCGGAAACAAAAATCGCGCCGGGGTCAATTTCGTCATTTTTGGCGACTGTGTCGGAATGGGCTGAAATTTGACTGGTTGATCGGAAATAAAAATCGTGCTGGGGGCAATTTCATCATTTTTCTCGACTGTGTTGGAATGAGCTAAAATTTTACAGGTTGATCGGGAACAAAAATCGCGCCTGATGAATTTCGTCATTTTTCGCAGCTGTGTCGGAATTAAATAAAATTTGATAGGTTGATCGGAAACAAAAATCACGCCGGGGGCAATTTCGTCATTTTTCGCTACTGTGTCGGAGTGGGCTGAAATTTGACAGGTTGATCGGAAACAAAAATCGCTCCAGGGTCAATTTCTTCATTTTTCGCGACTGTGTCGGAATGTGCTCCAATTTAACAGGTTGATCGGGAACGCCGGGGGCAATTTTGTCATTTTTCGCGACTGTGTCGGTATTGGCTAAAATTTGATAGGTTGATCGGAAACAAAAATCGCGCCGGGGTCAATTTCGTCATTTTTCGCGACAATGTCGGAATGGGCTAATATTTGACAGGTTGATTGGGAACAAAAATTGCGCCGGGGGCAATTTTGTCATTTTTCACGACTGTGCCGGTATTGGCTAAAATTTGATAGGTTGATCGGAAACAAAAATCGCGCCGGGGGCAATTTCGTCATTTTTCGCGACTGTGTCGGAATGGGCTAAAATTTGACAGGTTGATCAAAAACAAAAATCGTGCCGAGGGCAATTTCGTCATTTTTCGCGTCTGTGTCGGAATGGGCTAAAATTTGACAGGTTGATCGGAAACAAAAATCGCGTCGAGGGCAATTTCGTCATTTTTCGCGACTGTGTCGGAATGGCCTCAAATTTAACAGGTTGATCGGGAACAAAAATCGCGCCTGATGAATTTCGTCATTTTTCGCAGCTGTGTCGGAATTAAATAAAATTTGATATGGTTGATCGGAAACAAGAATCGCGTCGGGGGCAATTTCGTCATTTTTCGCGACTGTGTTGGAGTGAGCTGAAATTTGACAGGTTGATCGGAAACAAAAATCGCGGCAGGGTCGATTTCTTAATTTTTCGCGACTTTGTCGGAATGTGCTCAAATTTAACAGGTTGATCGGGAACAAAAATTGCGCCAGGGGCAATTTTGTCATTTTCCGCGACTGTGTCGGTATTGGCTAAAATTTGATAGGTTGATCAGAAACAAAATTTCGCGTCGGGGTCAATTTCGTCATTTTTCGCGACTGTGTCGGAATGGGCTAAAATTTGACAGGTTGATCGGGAATAAAAATTGCGCCGTGGGCAATTTTGTCATTTTTCGCGACTGTGTCGGTATTGGCTAAAATTTGATAGGTTGATCAGAAACAAAAATCGCGCCGGGGTCAATTTCGTCATTTTTCGCGACTTTGTCGGAATGGGCTAGAATTTGACAGGTTGATCGGAAACAAAAATCGTGCCGTGGGCAATTTCGTCATTTTTCTAGGCTGTGTCGGAATGGGCTCAAATTTAACTGGTTGATCGGGAACAAAAATCGCGCCGGGTGAATTTCGTCATTTTTCGCAGCTGTGTCGGAATTGACTAAAATTTGATAGTTTGATCGGAAACAAAAACCGAGCCGGGGCAATTTCGTCCGTTTTCTCGACTGTGTCGAAATCGGCTAAAATTTGACTGGTTGATCGGAAACAACAGCCGCGCCGGGGGCAATATCGTCATTATTCGCGATTGTGTTGAAATCGGCTGAAATTTGACAGGTTGATTGGAAACAAAAATCGCGCCGGGTGAATTTCGTCATTTTTCGCAACTGTGTCGGAATTGGCTGAAATTTGACAGTTTGATCGAAAATAAAAATCGCGTTTGGGGCAATTTCAACATTTTTCTCGACTGTGTCGAAATGGGCTAAAATTTGATTGGTTGATCGGAAACAAAAATCGCGCCCGGGCAAATTTCGTCATTTTTCGCGACTGTGTCTGAATGGATTAAAAATTGACAGGTTGATCGGGTACAAAGACCGCGCCGGGGGCAATTTCGTCATTTTTTTCAATGGTGTCGGAATGGGCTAAAATTTGACTGGTTGATCGGGAACAAAAATCGCGTCGGGGGCAATTTCGTCATTTTTCGCTACTGTGTCGGAATGGGCTAAAATTTGACAGGTTGATCGAAAACAAAAATCGTGCCGGGGGCAATTTCGTCATTTTTCGCTACTGTGTCGGAATGGGCTAAAATTTGACAGGTTGATCGAAAACAAAAATCGTGCCGTGGGCAATTTCGTCATTTTTCTCGGCTGTGTCGGAATGGGCTCAAATTCAACAGGTTGATCGGGAAGAAAAACCGCGCCGGGCGAATTTCGTCATTTTTCGCAACTCTGTCAGAATTGGCTAAAATTTGACAGGTTGATCGGAAACAAAAATCGCGCCGGGGGCTATTTCGTCATTTTTCGCAACTGTGTCGGAATGGGCTAATATTTGACAGGTTGATCGGAAACAAAAATCTTGCCCGGGGCAATTTCGTCATTTTTCGATACTGTGTCGGAATGGGCTCAAATTCAACAGGTTGATCGGGAACAAAAACCGCGCCGGGTGAATTTCGTCATTTTTCGCAACTGTGTCGGAATTGGCTAAAATGTCACAGGTTGATCGGAAACAAAAATCGCGCTGGGGGCAATTTCGTCATTTTTCGCGACTGTGTCGGAATGGGCTAAAATTTGACAGGCTGATCGGAAACAAAAATCAAGCCGAGGGCAATTTCGTCATTTTTCGCGACTGTGTCGGAATGGACTCAAATTTAACAGGTTGATCGGGAACAAAAATCGCACCGGGTGAATTTCGTCATTTTTCGCAACTGTGTCGGAATTGGCTAAAATTTGACAGTTTGATCAGAAACAAAATTCGCGCCTTGGGCATTTTCGTCATTTTTCGCGACGATGTCGAAATGGGCTAAAATTTGACTGGTTGATCGGAAACAAAAATCGCTCCTGGGATAATTTCGTCATTTTTCGCGACTGTGTCGGAGTGGGCTGAAATTTGACAGGTTGATCAAAAACAAAAATCGCGCCGGAGTCAATTTCGTCATTTTTCGCGACTGTGTCGGAATGTGCTCAAATTTGACAGGTTGATCGGGAACAAAAATGGTGCCAAGGGCAGTTTCGTCATTTTTCGCGCCTGCGTCGGAATTGGCTAAAATTTGACAGGTTGATCGGAAACAAAAATCGCGCCGGGGGCAATTTCGTCATTTTTTGCGACTGTGTCGGAATGGGCTAAAATTTGATGGCTTGATCGGAAACAAAAATCACGCCGGGGGCAATTTCGTCATTTTTCGCGACTGTGTCGGAATGGGCTCAAATTTAACAGGTTGATCGGGAACAAAAATCGCACGGGGTGAATTTTGTCATTTTTCGCAACTGTGTCGGAATTTGCTAAAATTTGACAGGTTGATCGGAAACAAAATTCGCGCCGTTGGCATTTTCGTCATTTTTCGCGACGATGTCCGAATGTGCTAAAATTTGACTGGTTGATCGGAAACAAAAACCGCGCCGGGGATAATTTCATCATTTTCGTGACTGTGTCGGAGTGGGCTGAAATTTGACAGGTTGATCGGAAACAAAAATCGCGTTGGAGTGAATTTCGTCATTTTTCGCGACTGCGTCGGAATGTGCTCAAATTTGACAGGTTGATCGGGAACAAAAACCGCGCCGGGGGAAATTTCGTCATTTTTCGCGACTACGTCGGAGTGGGCTGAAATTTGACAGGTTGATTAGAAACAAAAATCGCGCCGAAGTCAATTTCATCATTTTTCGCGATTGTGTCGGAATGTGCTCAAATTTGACAGGTTGATCGGGAACAAAAATCGCGCCAAGGGCAGTTTCGTCATTTTTCTAGCCTGCGTCGGAATTGGCTAAAATTTGACAGGTTGATCGGAAAAAAAAATTGCGCCGGGGTCAATTTCGTCATTTTTCGCGACTGTGTCGGAATGGGCTAAAATTTGATGGGTTGATCGGAAACAAAAATTACGCCGGGGCAATTTCGTCATTTTTCGCTACTGTGTCGGAATGGGCTCAAATTTAACAGGTTGATCGGGAACAAAAATCGCACGGGGTGAATTTTGTCATTTTTCGTAACTGTGTCGGAATTGGCTAAAATTTGACAGGTTGATCGGAAACAAAATTCACGTAGTGGGCAATTTCGTCGTTTTTCGCAACGATGTCTGAATAAGCTAAAATTTGACTGGTTGATCGGAAACAAAAATATCGCCGGGGATAATTTCGTCATTTTTCGAGACTGTGTCGGAGTGGGCTGAAATTTGACAGGCAGTTCGGAAACAAAAATCGCGCCGGGGTCAATTTCGTCATTTTTCGCGACTGTGTCGGAATGTGCTCAAATTTGACAGGTTGATCGGGAACAAAAGGCGCGCCGGGGGCAATTTCGTCACTTTTCGCACCTGTGTCGGAATTGGCTAAAGTTTGACAGGTTGATCGGAAACAAAAATCGCGCCTGGGGCAATTTCGTCATTTTTCACGACTGTGTTGGAATGGGCTAAAATTTGACAGGTTGATCGGAAACAAAAACCGCGCCAGGGGTAATTTAGTCATTTTTCGATACTGTGTCGAAATGGGCTCACATTCAACAGGTTGATCGGGAACAAAAACCGCGCCGGGTGACTTTCGTCATTTTTCGCAACTGTGTCGGAATGGGCCAAAATTTGACTGGTTGATCGGAAACAAAAATCGCGCCGGGGGCTATTTCGTCATTTTTCGCGACTGTGTCGGAATGGGCTCAAATTTGACAGGTTGATCGGGAACAAAAACTGCGCCGGGGACAATTTCGTCATTTTTCGCGACTGTGTCAGAATTGGCTAAAATTTGACAGGTTGATCGGAAATAAAAACTGCGTCGGGGGCTATTTCATCATTTTTCGCGACGGTGTCGGAATGGGCTAAAATTAGACAGGTTGATCGGAAACAAAAATCGCGCTGGGTGCAATTTCATCATTTTTGGTGACTGTGTCGGAATGGGCTGAAATTTGGCAAGTTGATCGAAAATAAAAATCGCGCTGGGGGCAATTTCGTCATTTTTTTCGACTGTGTCGAAATGGACTAAAATTTGATTGGTTGATCGGAAACAAAAACTGCGCCGGGGGCAATTTCGTCATTTTTCGTGACTAGGTCGGAATGGGCTCAAATTTAACAGGTTGATCGGGAACAAAGGCCGCGCTTGATGAATTTCGTCATTTTTCGTAACTCTGTCGGAATTGGCTAAAATTTGACAGGTTGATCGGAGACAAAAATCGCGTAGGGGGCAATTTCGTCATTTTTCGCGACTGTGTAGGAATGGGCTAAAATTAGTTGGTTGATTGGAAACAAAAATCACGCTGGGGGCAATTTCGTCATTTTCTCGACTGTGTCGGAATGGGCTAAAATTTTACTGGTTGATCGGAAACAAAAATCGCGCCAAGGGCAATTTCGTTATTTTTCGTGACTGCGTCGGAATTGGCTAAAATTTGACAGGTTGATCGGAAACAAAAATCGCGCCGGGGGCAATTTCGTCATTTTTCGCGACGGTGTCGGAATGGACTAAAATTAGACAGGTTGATCGGAAACAAAACCCGCACTGGGGGCAATTTCATCATTTTTGGTGACTGTGTCGGAATGGGCCGAAATTTGGCAGGTTGATCAAAAATAAAAATCGCGCTGGGGGCAATTTCGTCATTTTTCTCAACTGTGTCGGAATGGACTAAAATTTGATTGGTTGATCGGAAAGAAAAACCACGCCGGGGGCAATTTCGTCATTTTTCGCGCTTATGTCGGAATTTGCTAAAATTTGACATGTTGATTGGAAACAAAAATCGCGCCGGGGGCAATTTCGTCATTTTTCGCTACTGTGTCGGAATTGGCTCAAATTTAACAGGTTGATCGATAACAAAAACCGCTCCGGGTGAATTTTTTCATTTTTCGCTACTGTGTCGGAATGGGCTCAAATTTAACAGGTTGATCAAGAACAAAAATAGTGCCGGGTGAATTTCGTCATTTTTCGCAACTGTGTCGGAATTGGCTAAAATTTGATAGGTTGATCGGAAACAAAAATCGCACCGGGGGCAATTTCATCATTTTTCGCGACGATGTCGGAATGGCCTAAAATTTGACTGGTTGATCGGAAACAAAATCCGCTCTGAGAATAATTTCGTCATTTTTCGCGACTGTGTCGGAATCGGCTGAAATTTGACAGGTTGATCGGAAACAAAAATCGCGTTGAGGTCAATTTCGTCATTTTTTGCGACTGTGTAGGAATTGGCTCAAATTTAACGGGTTGATCGGAAACAAAAATCGCGCCAGGGGCAATTTCGCCATTTTTCGCAACTGTGTCGGAATGGGC
>NW_019266658.1:0-257 GCF_002742605.1 Olea europaea var. sylvestris
TGGAGTCGTCCATTTTTGGCGAATTACTATTCTAATTCGTTTGGAATTGAGCCAATGAAAAGTGGCTTTTAATTTCATGATAATTTTCGGTTTGTTCATTTTCGGCGAATTGTTAGTCTAATCTGATTGGAATCGAGCTAATGAAAAGTGGATATTTATTTCATGATAACTTCAGGGTTATTCGTTTTTACGAATTTCTAGTCTAATTCGATTGGAATCGAGCCAATGAAAAGTGATTTTTGATTTCATGATAACTT